>NC_142371.1:18461949-18716949 GCF_059441005.1 Hippichthys cyanospilos
CGTTTAGGGGGAGTTTTGTTTGCTCTGGATGGAGCTGACGACGACGGCGATGACGTTAGCCGCCGCACACTACGATGAAAGAAAATCTCTCCCGAAAGTTGGGAGTAAAGTGTGGCATACGCCCATTTAAATGTGATTGTGAAGCCGAGTAGTTAAAACACTACAGGTTTCAAACCCCGCTGAGAAAAATTGGAATCCAAAGCCACACCAAAGAACACAGCGCTCTCACGAAACGCGATCCCCTCCGTAATCGGAGGATCGGACCTCTAAACGCTAATACTGACTGCTTTCTGCCGACCTGAGAGTGGAACGGCGCGCTCGTGGCCTGTGATTGACGGCTTCGAGGCGGGGCTTCCGTGTTGTGCGTTTGGCATCTTGGCCCTGAGGTCACACGACCGTATTGATTGGGACCACGTTCCTTTTCTCGACTACTTTTGAACTACCGGCTCGTTCTTGATCTTGTAATGAAGCATGGAGCTGCAGATTTTTAACTGGCAAACTCATTTGAATGTACTTGCAAAAAGGTTTATACATATTTTTAGGCTAAATGCTAAAAACATAGCATTTTTTCCAGCACTTGCGCATAAATCATGGAATTATGGGGAAAAAATGCCACAGACATCATTTTCAAACATATATGGGATTGTTTTTTTTTTGTGAGACTTTAAAATTTCTCTTATATTGAAATTTGAGGCAACTTTTATTAACTGCAGAAATAATAGGGGGATATTTATACATGACTTTAACTCCTTTAAGAGACATTGATGACTCTGGGAGCTCGCTGCACTTTTTGTTTTGATTTCACAACGAGGATGTAACCAGATATGGCCAAAACTTATTTAAAAAAGCATATCCTTAAAGACATTACAAAGGTTAATATTGTCTCCAAATATCGGGTATTGGCCTCTGGGACAACTAGTAGACTGGTCGGCACTGATATTAGTAAAAAAATAAAATAAAAAAGATAAATCTAGCTGTACTACAACAACTTGCAAACATATATGAAAGACATTCTGTATATTTATAAATATTTGTTAATGTATTTGCAAGTACTGTACTTTCAAAGATATTTGGACTCTGCATAGCATTTCTTCTGTGAGATCATGGGAAAAATAGGCTGTATTTTGGGCATTTAGCATGCAAATATGTTGGAACGAGTTTGCCAGAGACGTTTACTCCACGTTTGCAGCTCCACGCTTCCAGACTTTTGTTTCCCTGTCCTATTGAAAGGAATAATAGTCGAGAGGAGTTGCATCGTAGCATGGATAAAGTTCAAATTATACTTTTAGTGGGGTACATACATACCGTATCATGTTATCCTAACACGCCCTTTAAATTTTAATATTTGTTCTATTAAATAGTATTCTTTATTTACATTTGATTCCCTTCCTTTCATAGTGTTTATTTTGGCTGCACTACTTCCAGTATAGCTATGTGGATTTGTGTTTTTGTCCAATTAGATTTCAGCCTCCAGGGCCTTCAAAATCTACAGCGCTGAAAAATACAATATGAACTACATTAGCAGCGAATTTGTTTCTTCAAACAATTAGATTTTCCTTAGATGGGCCAGCTCAGCATTTTTTTTTCGTCCTGATTGGTTGGTAAGAGCAAGCCAAGGCAGAAAAGCGCAGCATGTCTGACGCAATCTGCGCATATAATAAACTGCATCTCTGGCGAGTATGACATGTTGATGTGTTGAAACTTGTATCATATTAGTCTAGAAATATTGATTTGTGTTACATTGTTTTTGTGACGCGAGTGTAGAGACAAAAACTCGCTTTGAATAATTTGAGACCATCAATTTGGCCTTTACTGATTTTGACGGCATTATTTCTGGTATGCATGTACCCCACACTAGACAAGCTGAAAGTGGCCTCCGCCTATTTTGAGAGAATCGAGACAGCTTATTATGATGCGCATCCCCTCAACCAGACTGATGCATGTTTTATTTTTTTTTCCCTCTGAGAACATGCACATACAAAAAACTTAAGCCGCCCCCGCTGCCTGACATCAGGGGGAAAGTCTTTGTGCATGAACAAGCATAGTTGAGGCACAGCATGGAGTAGAAAAATATGGTCTATTTTAGGGGCGCGAATGTGCAAATATCAGCAAATTATGCATTTTTTTGACTTTCGATTGGAATTGTTGAACTCTGGCAACCATTCAGCATACATTACATGCAATGTGTATTAAGAGGAGAGAAGCCCAGAAGTGATTTTGTTCGGTACCTTACGCCATCTAGCGGCGTTGTTGAAGTACAGCAGCAGAGACCATGTCTCATTAGCAGGAATGCTAACTAGCTTCTTCAGGGGAACCGCCTGCTTAAAAGTTTGCAATTATATATATGAAAAAAACCCACAAAGGATGGAATGCAACTTGCTGGAAAGGGGGGGGGGGGGTGTAAAGTTCGAGCGTCTGTGAAACTCTGTCCCCTTCACTCACATTCGTTCTCCCGGAGGACGTTAAACATGTTGGCAGCCAAGCTGGTGGGCTCCTTTCGCCCAGGCTGTACAAAGCCCTCATCTTCATCGCCGTCGTCATCGTCGTCGGCGTCGCGGTCACGCTCTTCCTCGGGCTCCGTGCTGGACTCGCCGTCTTCTTCGTCGTCCCGCTTCCCGGCGGCGTCCTCCTCCGATGTTCGACCTTGTAGGGCCAGGATGTCCGGGATGTCGGTGTGGCTTTCCCAATGCTCTGAGCATCAAAGAGAAATATTTTTTTTTAAGTCAATTGACCTCAGTTATTTCCATTGACGGCTATAAACGTCATACAGCATTTTTTGCTGGGGCTTAGCATTGAACTAGCAGTCTTTCACTAGATGGAATATCTTTTGTCTATAGGAAAAAGCAGTATAGATGGATGGATGGATTGTGAGAGATATTGCCCGCTTGACTGCAATGTGTGCTTATTCCCAGTGGCAAAACAAAAGATCTTCTTACCTTTGAGGCAGCTGTAGCCACGCGGTCTGAGGCAGAGGCACAAGCGACCGTCAGTGGCTAACCTCAGGAGGCTATTGGCCGCCCGGTAGACATCATTACGGGCCGCTTTTGCCGTCTTGTAGCCTCTCCTTTCGGCCCAGGCTGAGGAGCAACGAGAGCCTCAATACGGTGTGATCTCCGAAAGTCGAGTAATTTGAAGTTAAAAGACATTTTTAGGGGAATGACACTTCAAAGGGACATAGAAAAACTTCAGATAGCAATAAAACTCCCTATTTGTGATAGAGAAGAGAATGACAATGATTCTGTTCATGTTGTCGGCTACTGAGTGGGAATTTAAGTCGCTAATTGCTTTTTGGGGGAAATAAGTAGCTGGAGGGGCTGGAAAATTTGCCATATTGGCAATGTCTGACGGTGCTTTTTGTAGACTAGCTCCACTCTTTGCAGCCATGTTACAAGTGCACTAAAGAGCAATACAAACTGGAATCAACCATAAAAATCACATAATAGCCCAGTTGCACTTATATAACAGCTTGAAAAAGTGACTAATTTACCGGCAAATCCGGCAAATTTTACAGTGTGCGCTGATAAAATTTTCATCCAGTCGCACAGTGCAGTTACTGATACAACATCACCTCATATGCCAACGAAATAAAATATCAAAACACACCAAATAAATACCAATGGAAATAGCCGTAAAAGGCTTTGACTTTGAAGTATGCTTTTGCTACCAGCCTGCGATTCAGTATCCGTTGCCGTCACAGAATCAACGACAAAACCCTTAAAAAATCATAATCAATCACTGATTAAGAAACTGCTAATCAATTACGCTGTCATTGTATTATGCTGTATAATTCCCCAGCGTTAGCGCGAGATGCTAATTATATGGTGCATTCAAAGTCACGATATTTCAGACAAAGAAAAAAACGAAATAATGTTCACTAAAGCCAAATGTCTTATTTTAAAGCATAGGTTTCAAACTCCAGTCTTCCAAGGGTGGCAATCCTTCATGTTTTTGATTCTTCTCAATCAAACACACCCGATTCAAATAATCAAGATCCTTTTCAAGATCGTGCAGAATTTGCTGATGAGGTGATCATTTGAATCAGATGTGCATGGGGAAAAAAAATCCCAAAACATTTCGATTGTGGCTACTTTAAGGACTTCCCTTTCTAAAAAGAGAGACACGTACCCTCGCAAACATCCCAGGCGGTCCAAGGGGCCTCCACTGAAACCTGGTCTCCTTGCTGGGTGTTGAGTTCCTCTAAATTCGGATGTTTGAGCTTCAGCACGGAGAGGAAAGGGGTCCTCTCGCAAAGATAGCCCACAGAGCTGTACGGCTCCTGCAGCTGCGAAACCGGGTAGATGCCGGCCAGGATCTAAGGAAACAAAATATGTTACAAGAGGCATGTTTTGTTTTTGCAAAAAGGCGCCCCGTACCTGCAACTGTTTATCCACGCAGGAGGGGAAAACGAGGCCGGGGCAGTCGCAGAGTTTGACGGTGGGAGTGAGGTAGTAGGTCTGGAAGTATTTGGTATGGCCCGGAGTCCGTGACACGCTCACCACCTTCCTGCCAACCAGGCTATTGATTACTGAGGACTTGCCAACATTTGGGAAGCCTGAAAAAAGAAAAGGAAAAAAAAAGTGACTAATCAGGCTTGTTTTCCGTTTAACCCGTGTAGCATTTTTTTTGAACATATGCCGCAATCCAATTTTTGTGGCAAACATTGGCTCTGCATTTGAAGTGTGATAACTAAGTCATTCATGAACATATTTTTACTTTTGACCATTCAAAATGTTCAGTGGCATCAGACCTATCCATACATGTATTGTTTTTATTTATTTTTGATACCCTCTATATACAATAAAAGCAATAATGTGCTATGAGTGAAAAAACAATGATGTGTTTAACTATATAAAAATGAAATTCAAATTGGAATGTTTGATATGAATAATTGGGGCCTTGAATATGTTAAACTCTGAACATATTCACGACTCTTCAAAAAAGCAATCAATGCAACCAGTTTAATATTTTTCTTAAAATGTATTAATTTTTTAAACTTGTCAAAATGCATTTTGTGTCTACAGTCGCTTGCTAAACGAGGCGATGAAGCCAGCAAAGCTAAACCGGTATTTTATTTTATAATGCTGTTTTCGACTAAATAATTGGCGGCAATCTTTTCGGGGGGAATTGACCCAGTTTTGTTCTTTCATACCCTTCAGTATGGCTCAAAAGTAACAAATAAACTTGTAAAATTGAATCTGTTGGTAAATAAAAAGGGCACTTATGTTCAGCATGTTGTTTTGTTAAATGTCACACAGGGAACTGACCGATGCAACCAAGGGTGAGTACGCCATCCTTGTAGCGTTCCTGCGTGGGGTTACTCATCTCCAGGGCGCTATCGCTCTGATGCTCCACCATCACCGACTGGGCCTCATCATCTGGGCCCTCCTCGTCTTGTTGCTCGGCAACGGCGTTCGACTGGATCTTCTGCTCCCAGCTAGACAGGTCGACTGCGTGCCGTGAAGGTGACATTTTGAGAGGGGCTCAAACTTATGTGTTAATGGCTGCACGGAATGTGTCCATGTCAACAAGTTCAACTGAGTTACCTCTTCCTGCTGTGATCTCATGACAGGCCTTCAGGATCTCCGTGGGACCGCCGGCGTAACTCCAGTCAGCCTTGCGCCTCATTCGCTTTTTCTGGAGCACTGTGAGCCAGCAAATAGATCAGTAACCAGCAGATATGTTCTCTGGCTTAGAGATCCCAACTGTGACATCTGTATTGTATCTTTGTTCATCTATCGAATCCCGATCTGGGACGCTCACCTGTGCTGTAGGTCTGCCCGCGGTGGGAGGTGAAGCAGACGATGTGCAGCTGCGGGAACTGCGACGTCATGTAGTGTTTCCAGGCGATCACCAGAGGGGGTGGACACAGGTCCACTTTGTTCAGCACCAGCACCACATGCTTCTTCTGCTCGACTGTGATGTAGCGGTACACCTCGGGAGGGAACTGCAGCACCTGGGACGCACGTGATGATGTCATCAACTCATTTATCATTGCCACGGACAGCCGTGCAAGTCAAAAATCCATTTTCACTCGGCTGATTACCTACAGTGATTAAACATTTACTTTAGTACTTGACTACCTATGAAGTAATCAATTCTTTTGAATTGTGTAAATCTACCAAAAACAGTGTCCAGAGTATTGTTACTTTCTTAATCCACCGTCCAGATTATAGCTTGGACAGCCACCTACCGGGTGCCGGATGTCCACGATGAGCAGGACAATGTCTGACATCTCCAACACTCGCCACAGCTGCCTCCACGTCTGAAGAAAAAAAAAAAAAGTGAATAAAGAAGACCTTCAGAGTTAATTGTTCATTGGTTACAATTGTCCATCCATTCGTTTTCTTCGCCGCTTGTCCTCGAGGGCGGCATGGATTATTTAAGAAAGGAAACTCTTGTGGGCAGCTCGGTGGGGCAGTGGTTAGCATGTCCGCCTCACAGTTCAGGGACACAAATTCAAATCCAACTCGCTCCGATCTTCCTGTGTGGAATTTGCATGTTCTCTCCGAGCATGCGTGGGTTTTCTCTGGGCACTCAGGCTTCCTCCCACACTCCAAAAACTTGCATGGCAGGTGTATTGGACATTCTAAATTGTCCTTAGGTGTGTTTGGGTGCTTGAATGGTTGTTCGTCACTGTGTGGCCAGCAAATGGCTGGCAACCAATTCAGGATGTCCCCAGCCGACTCCCCAAAGCGAGCAGGAATAGGCACCAGCAAGCCTGCGACCCTTGTGGGGATAAGCAGCTCTGGAAAATGGATGGATGTAGACTCTTGCCATCTAGTGGCATCTTCTATTGCTACAATTTTGTCAACCAGATTTTCTCTAGGTACTCCGGTTTTCTAACACATTCACCAAAACATGCATGGTAGGTACATTGGAAACTCCAAATTGCCCTTAGGTATAAATGTTTGTGTGTCCCGCAATAGGCTGGCAACCAGATCAGTGTGTACCCCACCCACTGCCTAGAAAAAAAGCTGGGATACACCTAGCACGTCTGTGATCCTCATGAGGACAAGCGCTTAAGAAAATGGACGGATTGAAGTACTTTATACATTACTTTAGGTAATTTTGTAGCCAATTCAATAAGTAATCATCTTTAAAAGCAATTAATTACTTTTGTTACCTAAAGTGATGAATTATGACTTCTTCGTTTGGCACATTTTACCTCCAAGTTGTGCTCAAAATGGCTGAGGGATCCGGGCGGGTTTCTGGAGTGCAAGTCGTCCAGGTACTGCCTGTACGACTTCTCTTCTTTCTTCAGCAAGTCGGCTCGGCTCATCTCGTAGTTCCAGGGCGGCCGCCGTGGGAAATCCAGGCCTGGAATAAATATAACAATGTCCCATTGACATTAAACACACTTGTAATTTGAGACACATCATGTGGAGAACATTTAAAAGGAAAACAAAGAAAAACAGAAACCTCTCTCTGGCGGGTAGATGTCCTCGATGCCAATTTCCAGTAGTTTTTCCGACACGGGTAGCAGGATCTTCTCCCGGGCCAACTTCTTGCGCTTCTCCACTTCCTCTTTACTCTCCTTTTCAAAGTGAAGACGAAACCTCCAGACAGGAAAAACAAAATTTTGACTTGCCGAATGTTTGGTGAAAGAAAGTTCTGGAAATGACTGGTACAAAAGGAATTTGGGACAGAAGTAAAGCTTTGCTTTAGATAATCAAGTATTAAAGCAACCTATTACTTGAGGAAATAAAGTATTGATTAATATGTTATTGTGTACTAAAGTCATCAATTTCAAAAACTACATGCGCAAAATCACCTGTTGGGATCATGCTTGCCCTCTCGGCCGGACGGTTGCTGGTTTATCCTCCGGATGTCCGTGGTCTCACTGTCAGATGTGTCCGACTGTCGATCTCCCCCTCGCTCCACGCTAGCATTGCGGCTACTTGGACCCGAGCCAGTATCACCTGATTTTTAAATATTCATATATTTCATGACTATGCATATATTTACAAATATTATTTAATAACATCAGCCAATGAAATACCACATTAAAGCTATTTGTTAGCCCACCAAAGTTCTTTTCCATAATGTGATAGCATTACGCTAGCAGAGTCTTTAAAGGTTTTGAAGAAGTGAAAAAGCACAAAGTGATATTCTCAATATTTATTATGTTTGAACAATAAATATTTATTGGAAATGGAATCTAACCGAATGTCAAATTGTTGTCTGATGTTAAGTGAAATGTGTTGAGTATCATGTCTCAAACTCTTGCTTGCAAAACAAAAACAAATAGCTGAAGGACGGCTCGTATCTAAAAAAAAACCCTCTGAATTCGAGTGGCTTGTATCTCAAGTACCACTGTACTTGGAAGTAGCCAAGAATGCTTTCGCCAGGATGTTAACTCCTTGGATAGCAAGGGTGAAGTACATTATTCACAGTGATGCGTAATGACATACAAATGATATAACACCCGATTTGTACAGTATACGAAAGTGTTGACACGACTATTGTTTTAATATCACAATTCTATTGCATAACAGGCGGTTGAATTGGATTATGGACGTTAAAACAAAAATTTAAATGTGCTGCAATTCTGCAGTCACGTATAAACAAAAAAATAAACTGACAGATATGGAAGGAAATGAATGATATGAGCAGTGTGAATGTTAATTAGCATATGTAAGAAGCGAAAATGTATAGTGGAATATTTCTAATAGTTACGTCCCAAAAACCGGTAGCACACTTACAATTAGTATTGTCAAAAGTTCCGACACAATGACAGTAATCAAGAGTGGCAGTGTCTGAAACTTTAATTGGCTAACATGCTAATGCTAACAAGGTAACGCTTCATGAATGTTTATTTTTATTTACCTCGCTTTCGTTCCCGTTTGACTTGCAGCTGCTTCTTCTTTTGTTTGTTGCTGAATGGCTTTTTTCGAGGCATGCCTATGAGGTCTCGTGGGCACTAATTCTGAGTGGAAATGTCGTCGCCAGCCTTCAACTGTTCACGGTAGTGAAGTTTCTCGACTCTGTCCACTTTCGATTGACGCCATGTTTCACTGCAGACTGCGGAGAATGTTGGGCGAAACCATCATTTTCACGAACTGATAGAGATCGGATTCTAAATAATTTAGCAGCGTGTGTATCATACGTCTACTATTGATTCCCCGAAAAGTTTAAAGGTGATTACACGATGTTTTTCTGTATTTCAACGGCTAAACACGATTGAAAGGGTCACTATATCGAACCGTAAGCCCCCGGACGAAGAGGTTTGTTAGTTTAGTCCACTTTTGTAAACACCTCACATTGCCGCTTTCAGGTGCTGTGGGATTTTTTCTATGTGAAGTTAATTGCGATGCTCTTGGACTAATACTATATATTTACACAAAGTAAACACAGTACCTCAATTTCACAGGCAATGACTCCTGGAATGTGTACACGGGTGTGTAAAAGGTGTGTGTTTGTCACCTTTGTTCACTCCGGCGAACGCATCCACGAATATTTGAATCGTTCGTACAGAACTATTTGACGTGTGTGACGTCACAACAAAAGCAGTCATGAGATTCCCCGAGAACTAATCTCTTGGTAGTTGTAATTTACTGATTTTACTGATTTACTGATAGAAAATTTTAGAAACAACTTAAAATTTTGCTTCATATTTTTTGCATACTGTGCAACAAAATGTAATTTTTTTGGCATATTCTGTCATTGAAGGTGCACAAACAAACTGGTGGTAAATGTTCCAAACGTCTTTTATTGTTCATTATCGCCCCGAAAAAAAATGTCAGATGTGCAAGTCCATCAATGAGTACAGTATAACAAACTTCTGAACATATTTAATAGCTAGACACAGTGCTGGACATACACAAAAAGCAGAATGAAGGGATTACAATGTGAGAGCCTGCATTTTTGAGTGTACATAATATTAATACACAAACACACGTCACACGTCATCAGCTGGTAGTATACTGCGCATCTACAAATAAATGACTGTTCTGTTATTTTCAAAGTTCCCGAAAAGGAAATAACATCTCTGTCCCTTTAACAGTATGCCCGCGCAGTAAAAGTTAATAACACTGATGTAAAAAGTCATTTCGAAGACCCTCCAGGGCATAACATGGTTATGACCCGTGCGCCTTTTTTTTTTTCTTGTACGGAAGAGCAGAAGGTGATAAAGACAACAATAAAGACAGGCACTCTCGCTTCCTTTCTTCCCCGTTTTGAAACCATCACTGTGATGGACTGTAAATCTTTTCATAGCGCGAGGACACTTGAGCAAAAATAAAAGAGCACATTGCTTGTCCCGTCGGCGAAACGAAAAAGAAACGTTTCCAGGCACGGTTCCAAAAGTGGTCGCTTCGTTTTAGTATTGCTTTTGATGTCCTCTGCGTTTTGTTTTTCCCCCCCTCCGTCTCTACGAGTTGAGGTGCTCCACTTGGATGCCGGAAGACGACACGGTTAGGCAGAGGTCCTTGTGGGGGGGGATGTCCGAGACGGGTTTGTACTGGATGTCGCCCGCCGACACCGTCTTGTACTGGTGCAGGTCAAAGGGGCAGGGGATGGCGTCGGGCTGGCCGTAGCCGCCTTGGCCGTGCGCGGCTCGGCCCGCCGCGCCTTCCGAGCCCTCCGGCCGGCTCCGGGGCGCGGGCTGAGCGCGGGCCGCCGCCGCCGCCCCCGCGTCCGAGTCGCTCAACTGCCCTTGGCCGTGTTTCTCCATGTGTTTCACAAGATAGGTCTCCTGGGGTGGGGGTAGAGGGGAGACAGCGGACAGGTGACTATACGGCGGAAAGTAGCCGGCGGGCGTGTGGCGCCACTGAGGCCACTGGGAATCGTCTTGACAAATGCATATCGGTCTTACTGAGGTGTACGTGCGGTTGCAGAGGCCGCACGAGTAGATCCGGGCATGCCTGACCGTGTGTTTGGCCATGTGAACGTCCAGGCCGGCCGCGTCCACGTAGCCTTTGTTGCAGTGGGAGCACTTGTAAGGTTTGTCCTTGTTGTGCTGACGTCGGTGAGACTTGATTGGGATCGGGGGGGGAGAAGAGCAAGCAGGGGAGGGGGATAAAGGTTTACAACTCAGTGAGATGTTTTGGAGCATTTCAAATCAAACGTATGTTGATAGCCCTTAATCACTGCATGCTCTCAAAAGGCTTCACAAGTGAAAAAGAAATCGACAGAAAACAGGAAAAAAATCACAACCGCATCCCATGAACAAAGCTCCCAAAAGCAAAGGCAAAACGGGCCGTTATCATCGAAAGTCGACTTTTTGGAGCTTTTAACCATGTTTTAATGTTGACTTTGCGCCCTAAACACTCCCAAAGTATTATTTTCCTTTATTGACATATTCCAAAGCATTTCTTGCTTATTCTGCGCTCTCACACCGGCCCCACCCGTATAGATGAAAACGGCTTGAGACAGGAGAAATTCGCAATTCCCCGCGCCTGTGCAAGAGAAAATACACACCGACCTCATCCAGGTCTTTTAATTTTGTATATTATAGGCCTTTTAAAACTCCAACGAGGGAAAAATAAGAAACCTGTCCCCTTTTATGTTCAACTGTTTGCAATAGATGACGAGTGCTAGAAAACAAATTTTGGCATGCTGGAGGACACGACACGTTTGCGTGTCTTAATAATGAATATGCTAAAGGTCGATGATGTCACACACTTCTGGGAGATGATTGGATGAAGCTTTACCAATCTAAATCTCATTATGTCGCTTAGCAATCCTTAAATCTTACATGATGGCCCCCAAAACACGACTTCAAAAAGGCTAGTAAGTGCTCATTTATAATCAGACATACACATTTGTATTCAGGATATTCCTACCAACTTGCTCTTTGTATAATTTCAAGGGTTACAGGTAAAAAAGTTTGATGTTATTTTAAAAGTGTATTAATACGAATATTGTAACAATTCCAGCGCAACTGATATGGATTTATTTTTCTAAACTGATGCTAATTCTGTTTATTGGAAGCGTAAATTCAGACAACCGATTATCCGTCAATTCATTAAAAAATACGCTCACAACAACGAAGATATGAATGCTAGACAAAAGATTTGACTGTTTTACACCAACAAAACGCTGCGAAAAAGCATTTCTTTAAGCAGATTAACGAATTATTGTTTACAGAAAGTACAAATATTGAAAACCCATTAGTGGAAAAAATACTTATACGACATAATTAACAAGAACGTAAAGAATTCCACATTTTTCATATCATTACTGATTTATCATTAGGCCCCTTTTGCACCTTAGTAGTATACTGCCCCCTGGTGGCTAACACACTGCTAAGAAATTCATGGAGGTCAGAACTGCTCATAAATGAGGATGAAGAATATATGCCTGTATCGTGTACTGCTCCTCCATTTGTGTTCAAATATCTGTCATATGAAAATGTTATACACCTTGACACCTATACTATTCATTAGGCCGTCTATGGCATTTTGAAAAGTGCGGTAACATATATGATATACATAAATAAAAAGCGTGGAATTCTCGTCTGATTTGATAGTACACTTCAACTGGTATACTTCTACTTCAACTGGCATTCCCCCACCTGTAAATTGGAGAGCTGCGTGAAGGATTTCTCACATCCAGGATGCGCACACTTGTACGGCCGATCGCCAGTATGAATCCTGATGGGCAAAAAAACACGAGCGCCGTTAGCGAGCGGTCGGAACAGACACTTCAAAACGCTTGCGTTCTACCTGTTGTGCTGCTGAAGGTGACTGAGCTGCCTGAAGGACTTCTCGCAGTAAGAGCAGGTGTAAGGCTTGACGCCCGTGTGGATGCGGAGGTGCTGGGCCAAGTAGCTGGAGTTGGCGAACGACTTGGTGCAATGGGGACACTTGTGAGGCTTCGACTCCGTGTGGTTGCTGAGCGGGAAGGGGGGACCACCCAACACAAAAGCTAGTTTCAGATGTTTGGTTCTTAAACGTCATATACGAGCTAAAGGATGTTATCATAAAGCAAATTGGAAATATAGGAGAAATGGATTTAGAAAAGTGCTGTGCAAAAGTTTCCGTTAGGAAGCATCAGTGATAACTTCAAACAGATCAGAAATACAGTCAAGACCAGTGCTTTTTTAAACAGTTTTTGGAAATATCGGAAAATCTAAGTCAATGCTTATACTTCTCAATTTAGGAGCAAATTAATTGGAACATGCGCTAACTTATGGTTCTTGCGATTTTCTTGCAAAACATTGTATGCCATTTTAATGATAGTTTTATATGAATGTGCATTGTCAATAAATACAATTTTCACAGAACTAAATCAATGATAGTAAACTATCTTGAGTAAAATTCAAAACCACACCACTATAAGAGTAGTTCCAAAGTTTAACAAAACAGAGATGAATTGTGTTTTTTTTTTGTCATCCAAGAATGGCTACAAAAGTTTGACAATCACTGGTCTTGACATTGTTAATGCAGTTAAGAAAAGACAAAAAAATATATATATATTATTCCCAAAATAGGTGATTTTGAATGATAATGTAATTGTGGTCTTCTTACTATAAGTTAAAAGTGTCCCAAGACTTGTGCACAGCACCCGATTGCGTCAAAGCATAAAGCAAAAAATACCCAATGCCATCAATGAAAAATGTATGCACACGCACAAAATTACTATGGAGTGAAAGCTCATGAAAAAAAAAATTGTGATAGTTTATTGCTATGACCATTATGGAACCAAATTTGCTGCTTCAGCATTTTTAAATAATGCATAATGCAAGCATTTGTTTGTAGTAATAATAATATTTCAAACTTGTTAAGCTAACAATATCCTCCCGAGAGACATCTTATTCATTTGTGTCCACTGTGTGTCTAATTTGTCTCAGTAAGACACATCCAGGATGTCCCCTATTGAAGACTTAGTATGCTAGCTCAAATGAGTCAAAAAATATAGACTAAAAACTAGGGCTGCACAATTAATCACATTTTAATCTCGATCACGATATTGACTCCCGCGATTAATGAAGCTCATCCTCAGCAATTTTAATCTTTCAAAAGCCAGCTACTGTAAATGTCAAATCAAGTATTTTGGCACCCTACCACCAGGAGGCAATGTTTCCCACATGTTTGCATGACAAAAGCTTTTTTTCACCCTAATATATTATTTACCAGTGTGAAATGGCGTTGAGTTTCTCACCTGATTCCGAATATATACTAAACAGCGTCAATTGCGACCCATTTTGAAAAGTCCAATTGGAAAAAATTGGAATCAATTCAGTTTGAAATGACCCCAAATTACATTGGTTTGCTCTCAGCAAGTAAGTTAGCTGTGTTTCCCTGCGTGCCAAATTTTTGTCATGTCTTGGCTGAATTTGTTTTCATTATTATTTACTTTATTTTATTATAATTATTTGCAACCATAAAGCCTATTAGTCTTATTTCTATACTGCTCGTTTATGATGAATAATCGTGACCAAAATAATTGTGGTTATTATTTGGGACATAATCGCGCAGCCCTACTAAAAACAAATCTCAAAGAAGCAACCAGAAAATACACACACTGAAGCAGCAAAGTTCTTCAAACTGAAATGTGGAGTCACATGACCCACCCGGAAGAGGAGGGGCTGTGTACATGACACCCATGTGTGTGCACAGCTTCACAAAGCACACGTAAAGAATGCGCATGCATGATTGGGCTTGCGCAAACACGGACTGAGCGAACCCAAACGCTTTTGGGCGGCGCGCGCGCATTGCAGACAGAAAACATGTATTAACGGTGCCACAATAGTCAACATGCGATTCACGGTTGAAAAGATGAAACGAATTACGCGGCAGGCGGAGAAGAGGAAAAGGCATGCAGTCAAGCAGGGATAAAGACATGAAAAAAGGAGGCAGAGGCATTGACAATGACATCAATGATATGATCAAAGCAACTGGAAATGATATTTTTGTGTGGAAAAAAAATGCAGTTTGGAGCAGGAATGAGCATTTGCCTAAACTTTATTGATGAAATGTATTAATAGGGGAGACTAAAGCAAATATATTATTTTGAAATGGCAACATGTTAAAGATGAAACGTCCTATTATTTTAGCGATATTTATTCGCAGACGTCAGGCGGATTATGTGGATGACGCAAGTGCCGTTTCATTGGGATGACCCTTATTTACGGAAATTAACTGAGATGGGAAAAAATGTGTATAATGCACTACATTTTCCGGTAATTAATAGTATGTTGTTGTTGTTTTTTTTAAATGCCCATCCATAATTTGGCAAAATCTGAGGCTGTGTTTTGAATCATTCACTCACTCTCTACTCACCGAATTTGGAATTTTGTATTGCGGACTATAAGGGTGCAACGATTAATAACTCAATAACTGATCAGTCTTTTTAATAATCAATTAACTCATTCAGTACCACTACATTTGTCGTGGTATTTCTCTGCATATTTTATTCAGCAACTCAAGAAGCTCGATCATGAATATCTTTTTTATAACGGGTTCATCTTCTGGAAAACTGCGTCTTTAACGACAATGTGCATCTCCATGAAATAATAACGGCACCCTTTTGCAAAGAGTCACCATAACACGACTTAGCAAAAAGCTGCTTCGTGTTCCAATTAGTTTGCTCTTAATTTGAAAGGAAAATTTTCACGGTTCCTATCACAGCATTAAAATAGATACGTCAATACCTGGAGAAACCCCGTTAAACTCTCGCCTACCCGTATTTGAGAACCATTGTTTAATTGGACCATTATTTTATCTGCCTTCTTGTAATTTTATGTGCCGTAGCTGCAAAGTACGATGAATTAGCTTGCGTGCGAATAAACTCGCCAGTAGCTTTTATATTCAATACCACTAAATCCAATCACATTTTAACGGCAGTTTTTTTTTTTTCTATTTCTATATTTAAGTGCTGTGTGAAAAAACTTTCACTCAACACATGATGCCCAATTGAACTTTTTCGTCGTCATTTGTGTTACAAAAACAACTAATGGACTACAAAATGTCCACGTCACTAGATCCTCTTGAGAGGCAGCTTATTCATCTGAGTACACTGTACCGGTCTGTGGATCAACTAGTATAGGCCGCATGGCCGTGCAAGATGATCAACTCGCAAATGCCGGTAGCCTTAAAAATATGTCTGGGAGTCCCAACGCGCTTTCCGCAATAGCAACAAAAACAAAACAACGCGGTGGAATGATTACGATAGACACAATTCGGGTGCCATTGTGTCCTATCGCTCCTTCATTGGCCTGGCTTGTTGCAGAAAAACAAGCTCATAGCTCCCGATAAATTTGCGTCTAGGGCTGCACCATTAATCGAATTTAAATCGCGATGACGATATTGGCTGGCGCGATGAATTAAGCTGATCATCTGCGATATTAACGTTTAAAAAGCCGGCTGCCGTACTTGTCAAATAAAGCACTCTGTCATCCTACCACCAGGAGGCAAACACAAGGTCAAGAATTCATTAATCTTAAGAAATAGCAAGCGAGCAAATCCTGCAGCAGCGGCAAGAAGGGCGGAAGCATTCACAGCAGCCCCAAATGAGAGGGTGGGACGTAACGACAGCCCTAATTGTAGCTGCACATTAATTTGAAGGAATGTTCTCACACCCTGAAAAAAATTCGGCGACATCTAGGCCTTTGCCAAAAGAAAGCGGAAACGACAGTGGACACGAATGAATAGGCTGGCCCTCAAGAGGATACAGTGGAACGGGGAGCGATTCCGAACACAGCTTGACCGTTTTCCATTCACAAAAATGGAGAGCTTTCGGAAGGAGGGTCTACGCCATGCAAGCCAGGATCGAAATGGCGCGACACTGAGGCGGGCGCGTGGCACGGTCAGGTGTCTGCAGTACCGTGTGTGCTGCTGTAAGTGACTGAGCTGCCTGAATGATTTCTGGCAGTAGGAGCAGGTGTAAGGCTTGGCCCCGCTGTGGATGCGGATGTGCTGCGCCAGGTAGCTGGAGTTGGCGAACGACTTGGCGCAGTGCGGGCACTTGTGAGGTTTGGCCTCTGTGTGCGACTTGGAGTGGATCTGCATGTCAGACTTACTGAAGAAGGTCGCCGCGCACATCCGGCACCTACAGGCGGGAGACACACAGAAATGGGGGGGGAGGGAGGGGGGGAGGGGGTAATGGTGGAGAGAACGTGGAGAGGAGATGCAAAACAACGAAGCAAAGGAAAGGACGTGAGAGGAAAAAAAGAATGAGCGGACGAGAAAGATGTCAAGGGAGATATCAGTGAAAGCAGAAGAGGGGAAAGCTAACGTCCGGCCGGCGTGGCAGAGTCAGAGCGCATGCATGCCGTGTGGGGGGTGACGGGCGCACTACGTGGCACGAATGGCAGATTTTTGGTGGACTTGTCAGAAACACGAAGCGGAGCAGGCGTGTCGTGGCGGTCCGCCATGCAGCGGCTGGACCGAAGCATCTACTGACGGCGGCTGGCACTCTGGCCACATACCTGTAGGTTTTTGTGCTGTCCTTCAGCCCGGGCTCGTCGTCCTCATGGGACAGATCGTACGGATCCCTGGTGTGGTGATGCAAAGAGGTCACCTGAGCGGAACAAAAACACGCACACAAACAAACCATGTTTGATGTGATTGCATTAGAAAAGTCCTCATTAGTATGACTTGGTTTGACCTTTTTTCAACTACGTACCCCAACAAAAGATTTTTTTTTCAACCAAGTATCCCCAAATCAGCGTAAACCCTTTTGAAATGAAAAAAGATGAAGATAAAGGTGCACAATGTTTTGCAAAGAAGCTACGAAGAAGCTTATTAGCAATTAGTTGCTCCGTGCTCCAATGAATTTAATCTCAATTTCAAAAGAAAATGCTACTGTTCCTGTTAAAAAGCACTAAATTAAATTTGTTGATACCTGCAGAAACTGTGTTAAGATCTCACATACCCCATGAGCGTGCGTACTCATAACCCCATTTGAAAACTACTTAATCTAACATTGTTTTAAAAGAATAAGCAAATAAACCTAGTTTAAAAAAAAAAATCATGACCTATGCAACATGACAAGGTAGTTTATTAGTATTTCAGTGTAATCTTTTGTACTACAGTACTTAGTGTAGCACAGAAGAAATAAATAATGGAAGTAGAAAAAAAAGTCAAAATATTACTAAAAAGGATGCATTATTTCTCTTCCGTATAATTGGATCGATTATTAAAAATAATTATCGATTAATTTGATTATCAATTCATTACAGGTTAAATAATTAAACATTGAGCTTTGTATTTTTTCTTACTCAATAGTATTATTTATTTCTGTTTAGATTCGACTGTTGTACTGTCGCATATGACTAAAGAGAAAAAACAATGACATTTTTATTTTGAGCTTTAAACTTGACGTTAAAAATTAGACGATAGTAAAGCCAGGATGTTTTTTGGCGGCATTACCCGGCCGGTAGCTCACCTGCCCACCGGAGTTTAGCTGAGCCAGGATGACGGTTTCGCTGCCGGCTCCCGTCATGCTCTTCTTTTTGCGGCCTCGCTTGGACGGTGCCGGCATCACCACCACGTGGGGCGTCCCGTCGTCTTTTTTGTCTTTGGAAGATTGGAGCAAGCGCAGTAACGTTGACACAACATCAACAACTAAAATCCTATAACAGTTTACTCTCACTGCTAAATGGCAACCTTAACTAGACCCAAGTGTCCTTATAAGCAAAAACCCACCTGTGCCACGAATGTAAAAACAAGACAAGTATTGAGGAAAAAAAAAAAATCCTGTCGATGTAAATCAAAGAAGTATAATCTATACAATCGAAAACAAAGAATGAGATGCATTCATTTAACATTATGCTTATTATTGTGGTCGTAGTGAGCTGTGCAGCCTCATATTGGGAGTTGTTTTTGTAGCTTTATGTGGTAACCAAACATTACACATACAATTATAAGAGAATAATAAGCTATACATTATTATCTATATCACAAATGTCTCATGTTGGGTTCCCCGGTGTGCACAAAGGTGATGATTCACTGAACTGGAAAAACTAACTTAGCTTACTTTAGGGAAGGATGTATTGAGTGTTTTTTTTTTTTTTACCTGGTGAATGAACGGCAGAGACGATCATGGTGGTGGTGGGGTGCGTGGACACAAGGGACTGCGAGGACGTGGGAGACACCAGCGTTCCTTGGGGAGTCGTGAAGACAAGTCCCGCTACACAATAAAATAAGATTTAGCAAAAACACACCGACGGACCGGCGATTTGTTACAAAAATGGACAAGATGGTGGCATAAGCGACTCACCTGCCGTCATGATGCCCGTAGATGGGACGGGCAGAACAGTGATATTTTGACTGCTGTGCGGCGGGTGCAGGTGGGCAGCGCCGCTGGGCGGCCCGCCGCCGCCGTCTGACTTGCTCCCCGGCGTGGGGATGGTAAGCAACGTCGTTTGGTAGTGTGACGTCGAGGAAGGTGGGAAGGAGGCACTCTTTTCATGCTGTTCTTTCACTTTGTTCAGGAAGACGGCATTTTCCATCTGCGAGCATGTCATCACGCCACAAATATTACGTCCATTTTTTTCAGTTAAGACAATTGAGCTACTTTGGTCTTATGTCACATAGGGTCTGAGACAGGTTGTATATTTAGCATTTTCACTCATCTTTCAATACTGACAGAATATTGTGAGCTATGTCTATACAAACATAGGTGGAATCATGAAAGACTGAGTTCCATTCCTTAATTTGAATTGCATGTAAGTAATATGTGTTGTCCATGGGGAAACACTGCCATCCAATGGTCATAGTTAACACTACAGTGCTCAATTGGCTTATACAAAGTAAGCATTAGTCAAGGATGTCAGCTACCCTCCATAAAAAAAACTTATTTGATGAGAAATGTATTTATTATTATTATTATTATTATTTTATTACTATTTTTAAAAGGTGAGAATTCTCATCCATGGCACTGAAAGTGTTTAAATGAATCTGTCCTACCTGTCCTGGCACAGTGGGGATGGGAGACCAGAAATAGGATGAGTTAAAATGAGAATCTTCCATTATTCCTGAAAGAGAGACAACATAACTTTAGTTAAGTTTGACAAATCAATAGAAATCGATCTTTTTTTGTTTGTTTGTTTGTTTGTTTTTTCAGGAACGATACCGTCCGATTATTTGTAGTCAAGGAAGCTGACAACGGAGATCCAGTTCATGAAAATGGTAAATGTTGATGTCAAAAGCTGCTTTTTAACTTTGCGTAATTTAGATGAAAGGTTGGTAAAGGTTTGAAAAATGTGGCTGGGAGTTAACATCTCTTTCTTCTGATCCTTGGATCGCTCGGGCGTTTTATAGTCTTTCGTCAGTCGTGTGCAAGTGACACTTACGTACCGCACATCAAAACATAAAACATAATCAAAGCGTTAGGTAGCTAAAAGAAGCAAGGGTGGAATGCATTTTTAAAAGTTTAGTTGCGAATGAAGAACAATTCAGCATTGATCATCAAGAGATGAAAGTATTTTTTACCCCAAACATGTTTTGATAATGTTTTTCAACACCATTATCATTTATCAAATTATAATGATTGACCGCTAAATTATTTGAACGTATGCAGTATAATGAATGACTCCACACAATGTCAATATTGTCAGTAAAATGTGAAGAATTAAATTAATTTTAACATTAACATCATATAACCTACATCATTTGTTCTTTTAGGTTATTTAACATAAAACTATGATAGTTTCAAAAAGCAATTAGCTACAAAATATACACTAATATGTCCTAAATGTCATAGTAATGTTGAGGTTATGATCAGGCCCGATGCGTGCTGATTAGCATGTTAGCAACGAACGCCAGCGCGGATGTCAACGTGCTAGCAACAAATAAAGAGCAAAAAAAAAAGAAAAAAAGAAAAAAGGACGAGGCTGACAAAAAAAGAAAAAAATATAAGCGCGCCCACACACGCGCGCGCTCTCATACACACACTTCCGCCTGCCGAGTCATGCAAATTTAGCAAGCAAATAGCCAGCAGTCGCGTGAATAACATGGACAAGAAGCAACACTTTACCCGTATCGTCCTCTTGGTCTCCCGCCCCCACCCCGTAGATCCTTCACCTTCAAATGTAAATATTATTTCCAGAATGTATGGACTGAGGGGGGGAAAAAACCACACACACACACACACCATGAAGTTTTTTTTTTTTCAAGATTTTTTTTTTTCTTCTTCGGATGGCGGCTGCCTCGTCTGGCACTTCACTTCCTGTGGAGGAGGTCGTCAGACAAAAGGAAGTTAACGTCATGACGTCACATCCGCCATCATAGCCGCTGTTATTTTAATCAAAATAAGTTAAATTCATAGATGCTAACACATTTTTTCCGAGTGCTAATGTCTTATTTAAAAAAAAAGCTTTAAAGCTTATAGTTTTAGTCATTTTTTGACCGCAATGCTATTTAGGGCAGTGTTGCCTTCACGTACTATTGTAAAATAAAGTACTAACAACTAGTCTTGTCAACATTTTTAATTAATTATATACATAATTAATTTATAGTTAACTCATATTAGTGTTGTCATTATTATATTAATCTTTTGATCTATCTGCCAATGTAACTAATTCACCTTAACTCAATTTTAACAACAAAACAAGAACATACTGAAAATAATAATTGTACTTTTATTTGTATTCACTTTTATTGTTCATATTAATTTAATATGAACTAATCGAAGTAGAGTTCCAAATTTCGCTGCACACCTGCTCTAGAATGACAATAAGGCTATTATATTTTTATAATACACTATATAATCGATACTATTCTATTCATACAACCCTTTCAATAAAATTCTGTGCTCCTATGGTTATATTCATTTGTCAGTCATTAACTTAATTTAACTTTATTTGTACAGTGCTTTAACCCAGGCGTTGCAAAATGCTGTGCATGTGGTGAAAATGGTCAGGAAGTTAACACAAATCAAACAAAACAACAAATAATGTAAAGTAAAAACATTAAAATAATATTAAGAAACGTATTTGATCTTTGTCATGCAAAAACGAGAAAAAAAGAATTTGTGTCATTTGTCATTTCATATTATAGTATGCTAATTTACGTGCAAATTTTGATGTTCACGAGTTATTAGCTTTTAAAATAAGTCATTTGTCAATGATGTTAATGTAACTATGATTATTTATAACATGAAAAAATAATATGGTCATCATCAATAAATCATTTAAAATCAAATAAATATTGCATTATTTTATCATAACTCTACAATACATGAACTAAAAAATCAGGCCCTGCGGTCCTCCGCTGTTACCCAAAATGTCCACATGGTGTCACTGTAGGAGCAGACCTACACGTCTTCCGCGTAAACATCCGGTGACACGTTTTCCCAAAACAATCTCCATTCTCTATTCAAATCCGCTTAGCGCCTTTTTAATGACAAACCTACGCTTTTTTTCCTTCACAATATCTTCCAATTTGAGAGTCACAGTGTTCGTCATACGAGCAGAGGTGTTTGGAGGCCCAAATGGGGGAGGTTAGGAAGCTGCAGAAGAAATTGAGGCAAATTGAAAATCTTGAGCTCAAACTCAGTCTCAACTCCGAGGAGAGATTCAAGGTATAGCAACGCTATGGTCTATTTTTGTGGTTGTTTCGACAACACGTTTATTTGCATCAGTAAGCAAAACACACAAATGTAATTTTTTTTAAATTCACTGTGCTTCATTTTTCTAACAATTTAAAGTAAAGCTTTGTTTCGCAATTGTCTAAAGTAAATGTCCCTAAATCAAGTGCAATATCTAATGTAAACGTAATATATGTATAATTGTTTGTAAAATTATTTTTTTTTCAAATCACAGTGTTCCTTTTTTTTGCAACTTCCTGTAACAGATGCACACATTTGTTTTACTTGTGGATTAAAAAAAAGCTGCTGTTTATAGTCTGAAAAATACAGCAATTGCATATTTAGCATATTATAGTTACTTGTTATTGCATTTGCAGGGAGAGGAATTCTTAATATATTCAAAACAAGTTTCAGTGCTATGTACCATCATCTTGGTACAAGCAGAATTTTTGCTGCAGCTCTTTTTGTATTCATGATGTTGCAGGGGGGTACCAAATGAAGTATCCCGGCGAGTACTAAGCTGCGTCGCCTGACCTTTTTGTTGTTGTTTAAGTCTCTAAAGACACACTTAATATAAAGTCGCTTGAAATAATTCAAACGCAAATTCAAATCAAGCCAGACAGTCAGGTGCACCTTTGCTCTTGTTGACGACATATTATAGGACGAGAGTGCGGATAAATAACCTGTGGAAGCATCAAGTTGCATTACTGCTATTTTTTTTTTTTTTTTGGCGTCTCAGATCTCAAGAAAGGAGGAGCTGCGCTGCAGATTGGCAGAGCTTCAGCAACAGCAAGCCCCCGAGATCCCAGAGGCCCACATGAAACGAGCAGCGTAAGGAAGCCACAAGCGGCCCGGGGCCAGATGGAGGCATGCGGAATTAGTCCAAAAATTACCGTAGAGGCATTTGATCTCTTTACATGCAAGCTTCCAAAAACAGTGGAGGTCAAACACCGCCTTTTAAGAACACAAGTGAACGTTGTCTTGTCAATATGGTTACTACAGGAAAGCCTCCCTGTGTGGAATAAACAAAGTCATGATTGCAAGTTATTAACATCAAACTGAATCAAAAGGCACAGATGGTGTTCATTTGATCAGCGGGGACACAACTGGTAGCATCGCTCACGCTTTCCAAAACTTTGATGGAGTCAACGCGCATTTTATGTTAAAGGAGTCGTTTTTTTAAATCCATCATAAAAATAATATGACAAGCTGGCTTGGGCTGATAATTGGGTTGACCGTGGTGTTTCAATAAGCGCCAATGCTGTCTAGAAGCGGTTGATATGAAGCTTCCAAAAAATGATGAAAAAAAATCGTTGGGTGAAAAATCCTAGGAGGAAAAAAAAAATGAATAGCGGGGTGATGACCCCAGGGAAAATACTCTGTTTTAGTCATGTTGTGCGTAACTGCAAAAATATAAGAATTGGCAGCTTTTTTAAATTTATTTATTTATTTATTTTATTTCAGGCATTTTTATGCTTTTTTTTTTCAGTTTTAGACCTATCTGTAATCTACATAAATGCTGTAAAAAGTAGGTTTGATTTTTTTTCTTTTGTTAATGAGAAAAAGGATAGTTTTAGTTATCCTCGTACAACCTTTATAGATAATCTTATTTCGATTCGGCAGTGTGAGGGGCGCAAAAGGTTTTTGCTTTCCTGGGGGTGGAAAATAATTGAGAAGCACAGTTAAGCCAAGATGCCCATCCTTGTTGTAAAGTTAAACAAATACTAAAGCAGTTGTTGTCAACCTGTTTTTTAATGATGTACAGTACACCCTTTAAAAAAGTCATATTGGTTGGCCCCTGATAAAAACTTTATACACAGTAAAATATGCCCATTCCCAACTTTGGGCCACGACTTGCTGAAAATTTCAAATAATCACATTTGCATGATTTAAAAAAAAAAAAAAAAAAGAGAGAATGCATACCAACAAAACGTCAATAGTGACCCCGGGTGACCACAACAAAGGCAGGGATCACCCGTAAATCTGTCCCTCTGAACCTACTCATGCGAACAACGCAGAGATGAGAGAAGCCAAATAAGCACATTTCAGTACTGACCTGAAAGGACACTGACAGTTTCTTGTTCTCTCCTTGCTTCTTCATTTTGCTCTTTTGTTTTGCACCCTGGCACAGGGAGTACGCCCCTGGGAACTTGCCATCACATGCGCCACCGGCCTCCAAGACCCCAAGGGGCCCGGGGGAGGCCGAGAGGGGTTTGGCGAAGAAGGCCGTGTCGCGTGAAGAACCAGACGCGGCCAAGGAGCAGCCGGATGGCCACGACGGGGAGTTGCAATCGGGAAAAGAAGGTGGGCGGGATCAAACACAAGACCAAGATTAGCATTAAACAAATAGTTATTTTTTTGCTTTGAAATGTCACAATTGGGAATAAGCAGGACATGGAAAACGGATGCGTGTTTAACAATTCGTAAGAGCACGACTAAATTGTGTTGGTTTGAATAGTTTTTGTACTAGTACGACAAAACTGCGCACGAATTGAAAACTTGCTAATTCAAATGGCTATGACCTCGCGAGACACGACTTCACCTCTTGGAATGATCTTCTTTGCATTCGTGGATCTCATCCTTTGCATTGGTGGATCTGATCCTTTGGATTTGAGTTGAATATGCAAATTGAGATGACGCCACTTACTTCGCCTGGTAGCTTGGCGTGACGTCGTCTCAATTTGCATATTTACTGTAAGTTGTATATGTGTATATATATATTATATATATTTATTCAGATGTGGATCTGACAACCCAGCAAACCAACTGGCAGAAGGCAAAGTTCCGCTTGACGCCGTTGGTGGGTCACAATGACATCATCACCTGTGTGCTAGCAGTTGACAACATGGTGGTTTCTGGCAGGTACAAAAAAAAAAAAAGTGTGAATTTGACAAGTTTTGAGTGTGAGAGTGAGTTTGAGTCTATCATGTATTATTCAACGGTTGCGTTTAATCTTTATTGCATGGCTTTGCACCCCAGGGTAACATTTACTACTTTCTCTCTCTGTGTCTGCTCGTTTACGTTCTGACCCGCTCTGATCACCGGCTTCAGATCTCTCAGCGGTTTAGTTTAACTTTTAACTCCTGCATTCATTTCATCTCTCTTTCTTTGTGCGCGCCCTTCAAGCCGCGATACGACCATCAAGGTGTGGCACGCTGCCACGGCAACAGATCTGAAGAACTTAGGGGGTCACACTGGTGGGGTCACCTGCTTGGCTGCCCTTCCCGCTGAGTACAGCAAGAGGTTTGGTGAGGAATAAGTTATCTCTTATTATTTCCTGTTTTGTTTTTGTTTTTAAGCCAGGTTTGCTCTTAGGATACAGTACACAATACACTACAGTACACAATGTACCCCCAATTATTAGTGTTTTGTCAATTACATATTCACACTTTTTATTGTGAGGCTATTTGTTATTTACGGAAATGAGGGTTAATTCTTAATTTCATTTATTGAACATATAAACACAATACAAAGAGAAAATAAAAAAATAAAAACTAAAATTAAAGAAGGAAAAAAAAAAACAACAGACATAGCAGTTCAGTAGTTTACAAAGTTTGAAAAGGAGTAGGAAGTTCAAGAACTTGTCAGGTTCCACCTTTTGTTTTCACTTAATTGTTACATATTTAAAAACTAGGTACAGTAAATAATATCGTTAATGTAATATGTCATAAATAAAACAAAACAAATACACACCATCTTAGCTAGCTAGCTAGCTAGCTAAGATGGTGTGTATGTGTATAGCTAGCTAGCTAAACTAGATGGTATACTAGATAGCTAGCTAGCTAGCTAGGTGGTGTGTCCTGTTTACCTTTACATTTTCATGCTAAAATGTTAATGTTCTTGCAGTCAGTCCAATATATGAAAACATAGACACTGGAAAATGTATATTGGGCATTATTTTATATCATACATTTTACCCAAATCTTGTCTGGTGGACGCAATTCGTGAGATCTCGTCTCGTGGGATTTGTGTCTTGTCCCATCCCTATATATTTCTGTCACATTTTTGTCACCTAATGAGAGTGCGTGTCCGTGACAAACGGGTTCGCTTTATTACACACTCACAAACACACGCATGCAGCGTGTGTGCGCGCTGTGGTAATTATTGAAGCAGTTCATCACAGCAGGTCCAGAGAGAAATGAGACTCTTGTGTCTGACTGACTGAGTGAGCGAGAACACTTGAACCCGTGCACTCAATACGTCTCATTTTTTACCTGCTCCCAACACGAGCATAAATAAAGCACTTATTTACCGTTATGTAATCTCCTCCTGCTCTCCCCTGCGCCCTCTCCTCCATCGCCCCTTTCCGCAGGCACCACGATGCTGCTGCCAAACGACGAGAGGCTCATTTTGAGCGGCTCGACCGACTGCAGCGTCAAGATCTGGGCCCTGGGCCTCGGTAAGATGAACAACAACTGCGGGGAAAGTTTCACATTTTCCACGTGGTACAAATGCCTCACCGAAACATTCCGAAGCCGCAAGGATACCGTCGTAGAAAAATAGGACAATCTGAAATACGAAAATGACAGAACAGTCCACTTGACGCAATTGAATATCAACTGAATATTTTGCAGTGGCGGACCAATTTATTCTTTTGTAGTAGATTGGAATTTCAAGTGCAAACTCTTGATTGTTACCATGTTTGGTCAGCTACAGGCTTCACTTTAATTAGACTTCCGGGCGCCACTAATGTCATCGCGGCTTTACGTCAGATTACACCCAAAGGGATGGGAAGGAATAATAGTATAGTTACTGTATAAGATTTAGTTCGGTTTTTCACTTAACGGAAGAGCGGGTGGGGGGTTCCGGTCCCCATTTCCCGCGAAAAACAAAAGATTACTGTATTATCTATAAAGAAATTATAAATATAGCTAAAACTGTGTCTTTTTTAACTAACAAATGAAAAAAAGCAGTATAAATCAACTCTCCACAACCTTTTGCAGCGTTTATACAGGTTAGTCTAAAACTGAAAAAAATTTCATATTGTCTGTATAATGTATTTATTAAAAAAAATGCTAAATCAAGGCTTTTGTGTGAAATGTAATGAGGCAAATTAGGATTTTTTTTCCAACTTCTAACACTTTCTTTGATTAAATGTTTTTATTCCTCTTTTAGATAACATTGCAGACCACGTTAAAATGTAACTTTAGTACGTCTCTTGGGCTGCTAAAATGTGGATGGTGGGCCGAAAATGGCCCCCAGGCCACAGTTTGGGCACCAAAAAAAAATTCTCCCACGCAGGCCTGTGTGTAAAGTCCATCTACACATTCAACATTGTGACGGCGCTCTGCTTTGTGCCTGAGGGTCACGGTTACATCGTAACTGGATCAGGTGCGTGTGCGCTTCATATTTGTGTGCGGAAATAACAAAGACAATTCAGTCAAAGTTCACTTTGAAAAAAAGAAATGTGATATCAAGCTGCATGGACGCCACCGAGATGAATGCCTCAGTTATGTGTGAGATATAGGCGCGCAATTTAGGCCATGCGAAGGAGCTCAGGTGCGGCGGCCGGGACTGGCAGTAATGGCCGCCGCACGCCTGTCGCTGAGTGTTAACCTGGCACTCTGTCACGCTTCCGCTCCGCAGAAGGGGGCAAAGTTGAAGTCTGGGGCTGGCGCACTTTGAATAACTGCCAATCAATCAAAGCGCACCAGGAAGCGGTCACCTCCATTCAGGTAAGTGGCCCTATTAAGTGTCATGGCGACAGACAGGAAAAACATGTCATGTGGAGAAATGTGTTCTTTACCGTCTTACATTTGACAAAAAATATGGTATGCAGCAGGGATGTCAACCATACGGCCCGCAAACTGGTGTAATCCGGCCCACGATATGATTTTGTCGTGTAAAGCATAAAAATGAGCAAATCTTTTTCAATAAATGAAAAATTTGAAAATTGAACTCATAGACTATGGTGGCATGACAGCAACAATAACAGCAAAATGACCCAACAATGAATGAAAAACAAAGGATGCCTAGACAAGACACAATTGGTGCAGGCAGCTGATTGGCTGACACAAGGGAAGCAGCTTGATGAGGACAGGTGGATGCAATCAGACTAAGAAGACACCAACGTCAATTCTGCGCTCATAAAGGCAGAAGCGGCTTGAACCAAAACAAAAAAGTGAAGAAGTTCGAAAATATTCCAAGGGAAAACAAAGTGTACTTGCAGTGTGTGTTCCTCTCCTCTCGCCCACTCCAAACGTGTGAGGGAGACGCTGCTGTCACCGCACAAAATGCCACGGCCAAATAGCGTACCTTTCCCCCTCCATTTCACCTTAAATGGAACAGATTGAAAATCTTGCGGCTACGGTATGACACAAAAAAATCGGGATTTCACAAAATATTTCAGCCTTAGAAACAGCTAGCCTTAGAATCAAAACAAACACAAACCTGAGACATGGAAGGAACACAAAAAGCAGCACAAATCCAAGACATGAAAGAAACAAAAACCGCGAACACCCCAAAACATTGGTTTCGCCTTCTCCAGAAGAAAAATCCAAAATTTAGCCGCCGACACTGCTTATTGCTTCCAAATGGCAAACGTACGGCAAGGCCTTTTCATATTTATTTCCCAAAATTGAAATGTAAAGCCGTTTTTTGCAATCACGGCAGTGCGCCTGAGGCGGCGAAGCGTAGCGCGTCGCCGTCACTGTTCATCTCTCCTCGCGTAGCCTCCATTTGGAAACAATCTGGCCTGGAAAGCATACAGTAGACAGGCGTCACCATGACAACCGCGGCCTCCCCGCAGCGGCAGGGTCCGCTGGTGTTTAGCGGCTCGTCCGAAGGAGGGGTGTCCGTGTGGGAGAACCGCTTAAGCGAGAGAGACCCCCTGACCCTGCTGCACTACTGGAGCGGTCGGGAGACGGGCTGCGCCGGGGGCCGCCTGGCCCTCAGCCCCCGGGGGGACACGGTGCTGCTCGCCTACGGACGGCCCTGGATCAAGATCTTGCATTGGGCTACGGGTGAGTGGGGCTAACCTCGGTGGGGGCAAACCTTTTAACCTCTTTCGTGCCATAACATACAGGAAATAACTTTTTTTTTTTTTGTAGTTATAATTGAGCATCCTATCACCTAGAAAGTTTAAATATAATTTATTTTGCATCATAGGAAAAAGCTGTGACTTGTGATTGTGAGAATAACACAATAATACTCTCCAATTCATGGATATTGTAGTATTTAGTTAAGAAAAGAAGTAAAAAGTGGCTTTTTTTAAAATAAAAGAGTAAAAAAAATTATCCAAATAAGGTCATCTTAATTGTGATTAAGCAAAGTCGCTATATTATAAAGAATGAAATGGTATGATAACAAGGAAAAGGGTACATTTCTGCAGATGAGATCATCCTATTGTGACGAAAATAATAATAGCAATTTTATATGTATATGAGGCTTAATTTTATAGCAGTAAAAGTACAAGGAAAATTAAGTAGAATTTGTGAAAATGTTAACTCAAGCTTATAAAATTTTATATATTTAATATATTGTAATTTTATATCAAATATCGTAACAAAAATTAAGAAATTTGTGCCGGAATAGCATAAGGGCAAAAATGGGAAAATTGTGTTAGAATAAAAGTTAGCATGACAAGATAAAAGACCCAAGTTTTATACGGATATTCTACTGTGAAGAAAAAAAGAAATAGTATAAAGATGCTATGACTGTAAAATAAGAATATCATATAATAGTTAAAAAAAGTCAAAAATCTATCAGAATATTGTAATATTGACTTTTTTGTATAATTATACAAGGGGAAAAAATCATGAGAATCCATTGATGCTATTTATGTGGGGGAAAGGCAATATTTTCAAGTAATAAGGAAAACAGACTAAAATTGTAATATTGTGGCACATTTGTAACTAATAATGACTTCATTCTGCTGAAATTGCTGCGAGTGACTTTGAAAAAGGGCAAACAAGAAACTCAAATTGGGCTCCCATTTGCACATTGACCACAGGAAGAGTATTCAGACTGACCAATCACGGCGGCTTCACGGGGATGACAGATTGCGTGCACCAGACAGACGACCTCCTGATCGGCTCCAGCTACGACGCGGGGACCGCCGAGAGCAGACTCAACCGTGAGTAGCCAAAAACGGCGTTTGGCTTCGTTTCCGATTCTAAAAACGGTTTTGTTCCGGTTCCCTTTCGACGCGTCCCCCTCCAAGTGTTCTCGATGCCTCGGTGTCGCTACCTGACCTCTCTGACCTGGCCCGGGGCCCCCAGAATGCTTTGCTTTGCGGCGTGGAGCACGCGGAGCGGCAAATGCCGCTGGGTGAGCGGCGGGCGCGACCTGGTGGTGTGGGAGCAGCTCCCCGGCGCCGTGAAAGAGAGGTACGCCGCTCGGTTCGCGCCGGTCAATGATATGCGCAAATTTGCATATTCCATTTTTCCGCATTGCTAATTGCGTTTGTTAAACGGGACATTTTAATTGCGGAGTGTCTCCGAGTGTAAAAAGAAGCTACGACGACTCATTTTGGGAGAAAATATTATGAGATCATTTAAATGATTGCGTAACCCGACATTGAGATTTTTCAGCCATTTTTAGCCATGGCAAAATTGCTCTGAACAGCAAATAATTAACGCCGTCTCCTAAATGCTTTTTGAACTGCCGATGGTAATATTTCAAACTCTTTAAGTATTAGGAGTATCGCGATACATACATATATTTTTTTCACCAATACCGCTATTGAAAACTACCGTACAGGATTGTCCAACACGATATTGATCCGATATCAGCGGGAATGATAAATGCTTTCGATTTTTAGTATGAAATGTTAAAAGGGATTTGAATAAATGATACTATGCCATTATGGGGGTGATATCTGATAGCAAAATGGGACCGATAGTAATATGGGATCGATATCAAATATCAACATGGGATTATATTTAATACAAATAAATGACTGATGTCTGATACCAACATAGACTTAATATCCAACACCAATATCGATCCGATATCAGCGGGAATGATAAATGCTTTCGATTTTTAGTAGGAAATGTGAGAAAAGGTTTGATTAAATGATATTATGCCATGATGGGGGTGATATCTGATAGCAAAAATGGACAGAATAGTAATAGTAATATGGGATTGATATCAGATATCAATATGGGATTATATTTCATACAAACAAATGACTGATGTCTGATACCAATATAGACTTGATGTCCAATACCGATATGGGACCGATATCAATCTGATATATCTGATACCAATAAGGGACCGATATCAATATGCAACTCATGTCTGATACCAGTATGGGGCTGATATCTAATAACAAAATGGGACCGATATCCAAAACCAATATGGGACCGACAGCCAATACAAAAAAGTGACATATTCAATAGCAACACGAACTGATACCATCATAAACCGAAAACCTTAGCCAACATAGAAAAACGGGAGAAAAAAAACAAAAGTTCCCAAGTAGTCAAGGCAATTTTGCCGTTCCGCTCCCAATGCACTTTTGTTCGGCAGCCCAGCCCAGCCCCTCTCAGGATTCCAACACGGCGGTTGTCATGGTAACACCCAAAGCGAGACAGGGTTGTTCCCTCGTCTACAAACCCATGCCGGCCGGCCACTGGCGGCTGAAAAATCCGATCATCGTTTTGTGACATCATTTGTGACTTTGAACGCAACAGGGGCGATGTGACGGTTAAGCGCGACGTCTGCTTGGAATCGCCGCCAGACAGCAAATGGGACCCGAAAGACGACGAGGACACGAACGGTAAAAGGACGGATTCCGCGGTTGATTTCAGACCAGGCCTGCGGTGACAAATTCCTGCAGCGTCTTTCTTAAACTTAGAACACAGCGATGACGAGGACGTCGAGGACAACGAGGACCAACACGACGCGGAAGGAGACGACGAGGACCACGCGGGCTCCACTGGCTCCTGGTTCAGTTGCGTCCTCCAGTGAGGAACCGTGACGGAGCGTGGAGACACTTATATTGTATGGCGCAACGGACTTTTTTTTAATGGGGGGGGGGGGTCCTACATGGCACAATTGGGATGTGTTCTAATGAATATTTGTATGAGTATTCTATGTCGACCATATCAAGAGAAAAAGTCACGATTAAACAAAATAAAGACAATGAATTTCCACTTTCTGCAGTTTATTCAGGAGTGTCAAACTCATTTTTATCGTGGGCCACATGTAGTTATAGTTTCTGTCGACTGATTTTCAGTGTGTTGGTAACACACTTACCTAGTGTCCCCCCCCCCCCCCCCCCCCACACACACACACACACACACACACACACACACACACACACACACCTTAAGTGGAACAGATTGAAAATTCACACACGTCACTGGTCACATTTATTTGGAAATGCGAACAACCACACGAAAGAAAATTGTGATTTCACAAAATATTTCAGCCCTGCGGTGCGTAGCAAGCCTTAGAACCAAAACAAACCTGACATGGAAGGAACAGGAAGAAAAAAAAAAAAAAAAGCATGCTGCTGATCTTTATTCTTTGCGTGGCCAAAAATGGTTGAACAAAGTCAAAAGTCCTCAAAGTCCAAGTCATTGCAATCATCAAAGTCACAAGGTTCAAAGCTTCGTTCTGTCTTGGCCGCCGGGCGAGAGGCTCGTTTTTGCTGCCTGGAGAGACAGTTGGCGTTCTTGCTATCGTCGTGTCATCCAGCGGTCAACTTCTGAGTAAGTAGTACCTTCGCCCTTGTTTAGACTCGCCAACGTATCTCTCCGCATTGCTGGAAATGTCCGTCGGTCCCGACTCGGCCTTCGTTTCGCAGTTGTGAGCATGTTTGGCTGATGTTCACCAGCGTGATTCTTCCGCTCCTCGAAGGTCTCGTCTTTGTCCTCGTCTCGGCTCCAGATGTGCGACAGACCGAACCTAATCGCCGTGACGAGTAAGTCATTCGCGGAGGCTCCTCGGGCTTCCCTCGCGCTCACATACATGCACGCGCTTCCTGTTGTCCGCAGAAGAGGAGGGGAAAATGCAAGTGGCCAAACTTCTGGCGGAGGCCAAGTGCGCCTCGAAGGACGCCTCCCTCCAGGAGTACGGCGACCGCCTTCTGCTGGTCGAGAACTTTCTCCATTGGGACTTGGACTCCCTCCAGGTGCTGGCGGACTCCCAGAAGCACCAGAAGGCCTACATCCAGAAGGGGAGGGCCGCCATCGACCTGAAGAGGAATCTTCTCGCCGTGGAGGAGGAGTCCCTCAAGAAGAGTGCCATCCCCCTCATGAACGAGGCGGCCTCGCTCCGGATCAGGGACGGCTCCGCCCAGATAAGGTACAGGCGTATCAAGGAAAAAATGGCCTCCGTAAAAAAGCTAAATGCCACGCTTAAAAAGGACAAGGCCAAACTGGAAGAGGACAAGGTCTCCCTCGGGATTCTTCAGAAAGCCCTCGATGACGAGAAGATCTCCCTCGACGACGAAAAGAAATCCCTCGCGGTGGAGAAGAAATTCTACAAGGATGATAAGACCGCCATTGCAAATGACATTGACTTGCGGAAGAAAAGGCTGGCGTGCTACAAGATGGATAAGGCCTCCCACGAGGTGGAGTGGGCCTCCTGCAAGAAGGCCTCCCACCAGTGCCAGTAGGCCTCCCACCAGCTGAAGAAGGAGCTGTGAGAAATCGACCTTCTGCTTTCACAACATGGAGTTGTTGACACCTGATTTTTTTTTTATATTTGCCCAAGTCTTTACTGTGTTTTTGCTCAAACTGGTATTGTGATTAAATGAAGTTCTTGAAAAAGGGAAACGGGTGAGCCGCGATTGGTCATTACCCGAGAAAACGCGATATCATTTTCAGTGGGTAGCAAGCCGCGAATTGGCTGCCCTTGAGATGGGGTTTACACTTCCTTCGGAATACCACAGAGGTATCAAATATATAACCCGCAAGAGGTGGTTCTGTGCCATCACTTTTTATTGAAATAGAGAAAAAAAATAGTAAAACAAGTAGCCCTAAACTCCTGCCGGCTGCAAATCACCTTGTGCTCGGGCTGCTTTCTCGTGCCTGACAACAAATGTTACAATACGCAAAAAAATCTTAATAAAAGCGAAGCTCAGCACTGCAACTTCCAAAATAGAAAAAATAAAGTTGAAACAAGTACATCGGCTAAAGCTGCTACCAGCCGATACTCAAGTACGTGCTCGACAACAACTTAATACTCCTCAGCAGGCTTCCTTGTGCCTAACGACTGTTACAAAAAAAAATGAATAGTTTTACAAGCAACGCAAAGATCAGCAATGCAACTTACAAAATCGAAAACAACGGTCAGCATTGCAACTTCGAAAGTAGAATAAACTTGAGCTTCAACTCACGTTAGTGCTCGATAACGGCTCAGTCCTCCTTCGCAGTCTTCCTCGTGCTCTACAACGAACGTAGCAGTCCCAAAAATTCTTCTTCTCAAGAAACGCGAAGATGAGCGCAGCAACTTCCAAAATGAAGTGACAATAATTGCGCCAAATCGCTTGATAGATAACGTGGAACAGTCGCATTAGCATTTAGCTTTGTCGTGCTACTGCTCAGCGCAGCTTAAATAGCCCTGAAGAGATTCTCAATGAGCTTGGCTCAACATAATATAAACAATGTCATATATTTTGTTTAATTTTTATTTGCAGATCAGCTGTTAGCACGTAGTTCCAATGTATTTTACGTGACATCATGACTACTTCTTCCCGATATTTTTTTTAATGTACTGTATATCATTACACGGGTGACACCTAGTGTCCAGAATGATAAACTACAGCACTCTTTTATTCCGTTCAAGTCTTTACAGTTCACGAAGTTGTACTATCGCAATTTTCGACAATATTTGAGGCCGGGCTAGTGTACAGAGCAAAAATCTGCATATAATTAACACTTGTTTTTTTTAACTATACAGTATAGTGGTGCTTCTCAATTATATTTTGCCAGGAAAGAGACGTGCTACATGTCCTTTTCAACAATAAAAGAGGGAAAAAAAAAACATAAATCAATTTTCAAGAACTTAATTTTATACAGCATTTATATGGGTTGCAGCTTAGTATGAACCAGAAAAAAAATAACCAAATGCATCATGAATGTTCTTACTTTATTGCAATTAAACATCACATGCCCTCCCCAATGACTTTGTTGCAAACAAAACTGGAAAATATGATGTTGAATCTTAATAAAACTCACACCTTTGATATATTTTCTTCAAATGCAAATAAGGCAATTTTCATGTTACCGAGCAGTAAGAATGATCATGTTTATCTACTGTTAAATGAAGAACATGTTTATTAGTGATGCTCAATACGACATATCTAACAACATGGACATCTGGTATGAAAAAACGTTAAAAAAATCAATCAAAAATATATGTGTGTGTGTGTGTGTATGTATGTATGTATCCTCATCATCTCCATGTTGTGAAGGAGGAAGAACGGAGTGTCAATTTGTCCCCACAGCTGCTTAGTCATCTTCTTGAGGGTAGGCCACTTCCGGCAGATGGAGGTCACTCTGCTGCTGGAGGGAGGCCTTCATGAGGAGGATCTCCTTCTGCCCAAGGGAGACTCGTTGCCTCTCGGCCGCAACCTTCAAATCCCAGAGGGATTCCTCCTGCTGTTCCAGCAACTTCCTCTCTTTCTTGTAGGACTCCATCGTCTTATCAAAGACGTACTTCTCTCGCAGGTAGGAGGCCCTGGCCAGCTCCAAGGAAATCTTCTCCTTCTCGTAGGAGGCCTTCTCCTCAGTGTAATATTGCTGCTCAAGATTGATGGCTTGCTTCACCCGCTCGACGGTGAATTCGATTCTCTCGAGGGTCCACTGCCGAAATTTGATGGCCCGCATGTTCTTCTTGAGGTTGACCTTCTGCTTCCTCAGGTACTCCTCTTCCTCCTGAAGGAGCGCCCACTCATCATAGAGGGACTGTTTCTCAAGCTGGATAGTTTCCTGCTCTTTCAGGATTTTACGCCTCATTCTAAGCTCCTTCGACGTGAGCCAGGCGTCCGCCCGCCGTTGGGCCGCCTGCTCACCTTCATCGGATCACAGGAAGCGCGTGCGCAAAAATGAGAACCCGCGGTCACGTCCGAGCCTCCGCAAATCAATTTGTTCTTACCCGGTAGCCGGCGCTCGCGTGGGGGCCTGGAAGAATTCAGCCCGTCGCACATCTGGAACTGAGACGGGGACGGCGGCGGAGATGAGACCTTCAAATCGGCACTGAGGGGCTGCCTTGAAACGGGGGCATTTTGCTCCTCAAATTTCGAGCAATGCGACGAGATACGTTCACTGGTCGAAACGAGAGCGGATAAAATAACTCACCTGCTTCCCCGCGATGAGACGAAAACGATCCCACACGACAGAAACCTTCCGCTTCCTGAGGCAAAACCGAGCCCAAGTCAAAATGAAGCTTTGAACTTTGTGACTTTGATTTTGACGCAATGAATTGGACTTTGAGGACTTTGACTTTGTTCAGTCATTTTTGGCACGCAAAGAATAAAGCTGCGAACTTGAACAGCAACGTGCATCCATTTTTTTTTGGTCTTGCCACAGTCAGACCTATCGAGACGTCGGCTAGGTTTTCCGGACTTTTCTTTTTCTTGACGTTTATTGTTCTGTACCTGAATGAGGTAGAGCAAGCAGAATTGTGTTTGGTTCTTGTACAAGGGGTCAGCTGTGATTGATTTTTTTTTCTCGTAACCAAACATCTTTTAAAAATACAGTAGCTACAAAGCATACGCACAATAATTTATAAATAATAATTCATTAGAGGGATTGTGTGTAAGATTCAGAGAGTTTTATTACGGACAGCAGGAGGTGCTGCATTTACCATTGTACCTAGCTATAACAAACATGGCCGCCTCCTGAGAAGTGCCATCCCCCATGTAATATCATTTCATGATAACTAGACCTATGATTATATTTTAAACATACTGTTGGTCATTAAGAACACGTTAATTTGCAAGTTTTTGAAATTTACAATCAATACATTTCTTCCTTTTGAATGAAAAACGGTCAAGTTTGACACATTGTCCCTTTAAACGAATCTACCTCAGGTTCTTTTAAGGATGGTTTTGGTTTAGAACAGTGATGTATTTTGGACACAAGGTGTCACTGTTTCTGCACTTCAGTTGATGAATTGGCAAAGTTTAATTATAATAAATTACTTTCGGTTATTGTTATTATGCATAGTACATAGTAAGCATCGAAGTTCAAAATCCAGGTGTTTTTTCTATACGGGATGAGAACATTATACTGTATTTCCCTGCTCTGACACAAAAGAAGCATCCAAGCAGCATATGAACAGCTTAGCACACACCTGTTTTTCACTCGTGCCTTTTGACTATAGTCGAATAACATACATAAAATACCGAAATTATAATGGCACAGTGGCATTCTTCCAGCCCAGTAGTGGCAAAAGAGGCACTTACTTGACTCCGCGTTTGAGTGACGTATGTTCCCCAGAAATCAATTTGGAACTCGGAACCACATTTGTACAAAGGCGTGGCTAGGTGTTGTGCGCATGCGCACCGGGTTTGTAAACGTGCCATCGAAGGTGTGTAAATTAAGCCATTTATGACAGAACATTCGAAGACTGTTTTACTGTGAAAAGTTATAACATCGCGTTTTTTTGGTTTTGAGCAGTAAAACGTGTTTATAATGTCATGGACGTTTTGAGTTTTACCGTTTTAATTCCTTATCTTGTGCAAGTGGACGACTCAAAATGGCGCCTCGAACACACAAGAATTTGAATTTGGCAAAACAGATAGTCATTACAGTACTTATTAGTACAGTAAAAATTCGAATTTAATTCATATACCTTGTGTGTGGAAAGGAACTATGTATTACAAGAAATGAGGTAGGTGAAAATAACTTTTACATGCGTATTTGTAATAACACGATTGTGTCTCGTTGGTAGCCATATCAAACATTTGCGTATACATTTCTGTTCTGCTGTTTAATTGTATGCTTTTCTTCGCGACACCCACGCGATACTTGTATTAACGCTCACTGCCGTCGAGCGCGGCATTGAGCCAAGTCAAGGCACTTCCTTGTTGTGGCTGAAGTAGCGCTGAGTGGCGCGCTCTTGGGGGTCACGTGAGCATGGATTAAACCATTATCGCAAAGTCTGAATGATTTCATGGTTTCATTTGTTAAGATCAGCGAATAACTGCTAACGTTGTTCTAGTTGAAGTAGATTTGTATATGTTAACTTCCATTTGCGGTGTTATTATTAGAATACCTAAATATTAAAATATTACTCAAGTGGTTTGCTCAGAGAAAGGACCTAAGTGTAGTGGTGTCGAATTTACGTCCCGCGGGCCGGTTACGGTCCGCAAACGGGTTTAATCCGGCCCGCGAGATGGTTTTGTTAAGTATACAAATGAGCTAGATTTTTTTCAATAAGTGAAAAACTGGAAATGTAACATGATTAATAGCAATGTTTCATGATTAATAGTGATGTACTGTTAACATTTTGGACATGATAAAAGACAAAAACTGAAGTTGTTGTGTTAAAGGGTAAATATAAGCCATAATTTGGAAATAGATTTTTCTCCATGCAGCCCACAAGCTAAAACGGGTTTGATGCCCCGATATACAGTAATGACAGATACAAAATGTTTTATTTTTTAAATGTTCTTTTCAACAATCTAATTACAGTTGACCCCCGCTATTGGCGAAAAATTGGGACCAGGCCGGCGCGCTGAGCAATAATCTACGTAATTGACGCATGTCCAGCTCTTGACAATAGATTTTCCTGAGTAAAAATGAGTTTGACACCTCTGCTCTAAAGCGTTTTTTTTTTTTTTGCCCCTCCTTTTGCTGGCTAGAAATGATCTCAAAAACATGGCTTTGTATATCGTTTTTTTAAACATACATAATTAGCATTTAAATCTCTCTCTTTGTCTCTCTCCCTTTCTCTCTCTCTCGACATGTCTCGGTCACCAAGGCAACCAACGCTTTTTTTTCCCTCCCTCCCCTCGCGCCATGTATCTCCCCTTTTCTCTCTGTCTCATTCCATCCCTCCCCTCGCCAGAGGTAGGCACCGCTATGCGTCGGGCGGCGGCGCATGAGTGACATTTGCTTGGCATTTTGGCAGCGGAGTAGTCGATGGGAAGTTGGCTGAAAAAGTGTGACGGGGAAAGTATCGGGCGGCGTGCGTGACGCGACGACGCGGCTAATGATGATTTATGGGCTTGGCTGCGATGAGGGTGTACTTTTTTTTTTTTTTTTTTTGGCGGCCGCTCGCGCACAGATGTGTATGAGCGCGCGGTGCATAATTGAGCGTTCAAAACTTGAAATGGCCGGCGGGAGCGTGTATATTTAGAATAGATTAGCGAGTGGGATTTTTGCCAATACTATCAGTGTGTGGATCCGAGATAGAAAGGGGGGAGAGCTGGACCCTCCCCCTTTGTTTTCCTCTCTCTTTGCTCATCTTCCAGAGATGATCGGCGTGACGGAGTGTCAGTGAACACAGCGAAGCGATGGAGAGATGGTAACAAAAAAAAAAAAGTGTTTCAGGTCGAAAAGCGGGCAAGTTCTACTCACAGTTTGATTTTTTGGTTGTTTTTTTCCACTAGCTCCATCGCTCCTGTCGCACGACTGGCCGCCCTGGTCCTGGTCGCCCTGGTGACGCAACCCTCGGCCTGTCACCGTGACGACGAGGGCGAGGAGCGGGCGGACGCCCTGGCCGTCCAGCTGTCCGTCACCACCCAGGTGACGCCCACCCCTCTGTGGGCGGTGGTGTGGGGGCCCACGCAGCCGCTGGAGGATGAGACCTACCACCTGCTCTCCAGCCAGGAGACGGAGCGCCTGCGCCAGCACGGGGGCCAGCGGGAGGCCAGCACCGCCGCCGCCGCCGCATCCTCAGAGGACTGGCTGTACCCCGACGCCAGTACGCCTCCCAAAGAGGATGCGCCCCTGGAGTCGTGGAACCGAGAGGGCGTGGAGGACGGGGGGGCGGCGGAGGAGGCCGAGCTGGAGGAAGGTGGGTCTCTGGGGGGGGGGCTGCATTGCCAGGAGTGCTCTTGGGAATTAACTGTCATGTGAGTGTGAAGGTTGCCCCCTCCCTCCCTGAAAGCTTCGTAAAGTTGGCATCACTCGCGGCAAGATTCTTGGAAGACGCCTCGGGATGGCTCTTTTAGAGGCCAAAGTCTTTTTTTTTTTTTTTTTTTGCACATCCAATTTCATGTTCAGCTGCCCTCATTGATTTCTTCTTTTGTTCTTGGCCTAATTATACTTGGTCATGCTCTGAGAATTGAAAGTGTGTGTGTATGTGTGTTACAGTGGACCCTCAGTTCTACGTCACTGTGACCATCTCCACACTGCTCATCCTCACCGCAATCATCATCACGGCAAAACTCTGGTAGGAACTTTCTCTTTTTTCAGCCAATGGGGAGGGGCTCCATCCTACTCATTTGCTGTCATTGAAGGCTATGGAAATCAGAAATCTATTTTTACTGGGCCGGCAACGAATACATCAACTCAGTCACTGCCATCAGCAGCTATATTCTCCTGAGACCCAGTCTTCATTTGTGTCCAATTTGTGCTAGTAAGACAGCAAAGTTCACTCAGGCGTCATTGGAAAATCCAGATTGTCCTCTACTAAGGACACTGGGACTTGACGTTGATTTATGGCTACAGGCCACTATTTTTTTCTCATGCTTTGAACCCTGCAGATTTTTTACTAGCCACCAGGGGGCAATCTCCTGGTAAACAAAGGGAGACAAAGCAAGATGCTATCAAAGGATTGATTTTGAGTTTGAACTGCTATTTTACTTGCCACCAGGGGGCACTATCCGTAGTAAACACAATCAGGTATGTTACTGTTGTGTTGGTGCAGTATTCTGTTTACAGTGGCTTGGGCTCTGTTATTGCTGCGTCTATCTTACATTAGCTGCTAGTTAACAGCACTGCTGCGCTCAATATAGGCTGGCGTGATAGACCTAAATGATTTGTACACTTGATTTGTACCCGGTTGCCATTCCTACTAATCACTTGATGTGACAAATTCTTCTCATAGACCAAAATTCCTGAGAGTTTTAGAAAGTGTGTTATATATATATATATGTATATATATATATATATATATATATATGTATGTGTGTTTGTGAGTTATCTGCATTTTATTCTGGCAAATATCAGAAAAAAAACACGCTATCTGACAGCTCCCTCAGGTTAGATTGCATGATTGTAAAAAATGTTCTAAATGGGTTTGGGCTACACTCCCGAGAGTGCGAGGCCGCTAGCACTGCAGCAAAGCGCTGCAAAGTCTCTTCTCTCAATTAAGTCGACAAGCAAGAAGCGGGCGGCGCACGCTATCTTGACGCCGAATTTGAAGCCAGCCGGGATCTAGACGAGCTCTTTGCAATTCCCACTTAGCCGGCCGACGTGTTTTGGGGGAAGCTTGGCCAAAGCTCGTCCGGCCACAGCCGAAACCACGGAGGATCCAAACGAAGCTGTCAAGGCTGTTTCCATCCTTTCTCGGCCTCTAATGAACTCCGGAGCTGACCTTGTTTCCTCTGTGGCTTTTTGCCGTCAACACAGGAGAAGTTAAGGCACTAGCGGGAGCTGCTGTCAGACGCTTCGCACATGAATATGGTGCGAGCTTGTGCGGGAAGGGGCCATATGAAAACTGATGTGTTCTTTTGGCTTTCTGCGGTTCCACCAAGACGGTTTTCTACACCCTTGTTATTTTACTCAACCTTCCTCGCAAATAATTATCTGAATGATCTGTTGCCGTACAGCACGTAGGTGCCTTGCGATATGAGGGACTTGTAATTGCTTTCTTTCAATTTTTACTTTATGAAAACATATAGAAAAATGATTGTTTTGGTCACCCTTTGCATAAACTGAATAGCCATTGTGCCGCTGCCCATCTCCTCCACTTGGGGGCAGTATAAGAGAGACAGATGTACCGCACAAGAATTTCTGCCAGAATACGGCTTAGCTCCTTGCAGATGATAAAGAATAAATGACTGCGTATTATTATATTGCGTGTCAAAATATGTTCAAATTATTACTTAAAAGGTGTTCCCTTGCTATAACGAGGGGGGGGGGGGGGGGCATAGCTCAGTGTTGTATGAAGTGAGTTTTAACTAAATTAACAGCCTCTACGTAACGCTCGTATCTCAAGTTCTCATACGTTCAAGTTCATACTTGTCAGCCGAGAGGCAAATGTTGGGCGCCGTCGCTCGTTTGTTGGCATTTATTCCGATAACACCTTTAAAGATTTGCTTTCGCTCTTAAAAAATTGTAATATTCCACCTGCCATTACGCCGCAAATACAAGGGATGGGCGTCGCTTATATATGGCCTCGACGGAAAGTGGCCATTAGCGGAAAATGGGGGGACTCATCCAGATGATATAGTGGAGCACTTCCACGCTTTGCTGATCAGACCAATAATGTCAAGTTGATTTGACCGGCGGGTCTTCCGCGCCTTGTTTTCCCCGCGTCTTCCTCTGTCAAGGTTTTTTTCTTGTTTTATGTCGCTTATTTATGCCTTCGTTCTCCGTCTCCTCGCTGCCAATCGTAATTTTTCAATCGGGCGCCTCCAAGAGCATAATTTGTTCCACTTCATATTCCCTTTTCATTCTCCAGCTCGCATTTTGCCCTCACGGTCTTACATTATCGAAAGCTCCTCCTCCTCCTCCTCCTCCCGCTCGGGCCTTCCTGGCCTCGCGCGGATTTGCTTTCTCGCTCTGAATACCTGCGTTCCCTCCGCGCTTCTTTCCTGGAGGTTTTTTTGGCTCTCTATCAGCATTGTAATTGCGTCCGCCCGGCTCCGACGCGCTCTTCTTCGCATCTTATCGCCGACGCCAGTCTCCTTTTGTGTCCCGGCGCGCCCGCGAGGTTTTAATCCTCCCGTTTCCCGCGAGTTGCTCGGCGATGAACAAAAAAGACGGCAGCTAACTGTTGCTTCTAGAATTCGCTTCGCCGTTGACCTTATTCAAACCGGAGGCGAGGTAACACATTGTCACGCTCGCGCTATTTCAGCGTGGCGCGATAGACCGGCTGGTGCTGAGGGTGTCATAAATGTGTAAATAACGCCATGTGTTGGATGGGAGGGGGGAGGGGGGTGGGGGTGCAGATGGACTGAAATGATAGCGGAGAGTGGCCGCCGTCCAGTCGGCTACGATCGCGGAAGCGTTTCATACGAGCGCCGAGATGACTTCGCGGTCGGGCTGATGAAGTCGAGCCTGACGGGGGTGTGTGTGTGTGTGTGTGTGTGTGGGGGGGGGGCAGGTGTTTTCTCAGGTCGCATGAGGACAAAGGATTGCTTTGGTGGAGAAACACTAATTCCGAAAGAAACCCGCCGGGGTTTTTATAGATAAAGTCAGGGGCTGACACCTCGTTTGTCCAAATATGGTCAATTATCGGAATTTGTCACAAATCCATACTGTTAGTGTGTCATCCAAAATTTGGCCGCGGTAGCCGGGATTGAAAGTCCGGATAGTTGTGAAGATTCATTTCTTCTTATTCAACTGCTATGTCAGCTTATCGTTTTATTAATCGCGTCATTCAGGGCTCCAAGAGCTTTGAGGAAGTTTGGCAAACTGATGTCACCGCAGTTGTTGCGCGGGTAATAAAGATGACGATGTATCTTACCATATTTATGGTTGATAAAACAAATGAGTGACATTTTTCGTATACTTCTATCCTGCCCCTAGGAGAGGAGTTCAAGTATCTTGGGAGGGCAGGATTAAGAGGGAAGAGGCCGCCTGATGATGCCTAATCTGTATGGGTCTGTTGCGGTAAAAGAGTTGAGTCTGCCGGGGAACAAAACTGGATTTATCAGATAAACCAGAACACAAAAACTCAACAAAAATGACTAGCTTTTTTTTCACTAAATTTGAAATCAAACTCATTCTGTTACATCATTTTCGAAACAGCGCAAAGACATTCATCTAAATGGATCCAATATTTCACTTGTACAATTCCTGACTGATCACAGCATCTAACCGAAGGCTCTCGAAAACCGCTCATGAGACCAAAACCCTTCCCAAGAACCACTAGACTAGATTAGCGGTAAAGTTAGGGTTAGCGATAAGCTACGGTCCGCGTGTGGTTCGGCGGTATAGTTAGTTTAAGGCCGTGTTGGTTTAGCGGTTCGGATTCAGGTAGGGTTCAGTTTCAGAGAGCAGGAATCTGCATCAGCATTCAAAATGTCACACCGCAGAAGAGGAAAAGATTGGAGCCGGAGTATAAAGCCAAAGAAGATTGCGACGACAACATCAAAATCAGAAATGATGATTTGTTTTTAGTAGCGACAGCCTCGCGACAGCTTTAATCCTAGCACGTCGGAATCCATCAATACATCGCTCCCGAACAACAAAGTGAGAGCCGAGTTAATATTTTTGATTGACACTTCTCTCGTCACCCCCCCCCGAGAAGACAAGAGAAATTGAAAAATATCCGTCCCTTTGCCGCAAAGCCATTTGACTCTTGTCGACGTTATCGGCGCGCACCGCCGGTAGCATCAAAACCTATCGGCTTTTCTCTATCTCATTTTCCGTATTTGTTTGACTTGTGCCCGCCTCCTCGTTTGAGGATTAGTTCAAAGAGGAGAATTTGTGACCACGGCGAACGAGCCTCTGATGTCGTAGCCCGTAGTGCATGGCGCAGGTGTGCAGACAGCTGGCGCTTTTGCGCGCTATTCGCTAGCTGTGTTTTCGGCCTGCTCCGGGCAGAAGGTTCACTTACTTTTATGCTTTGATGTATGCATTATGTAGTAAGCTTTTCGCATCTTGGCTCTCGCATAAACAGACAAGGGAGGTTTTGTTTTTTTTCTCTCGGTATAATCGCACACTTGCTATCAGCGCGGTTTTACAAAGAAATGTGAAATTTTCTAAGCAGGTTTCGCGAGTATCACAGAAGGTCATCGGTTTTGACGACTTTTCTCGGGTTTTCCTAATCTGTGAAACCAATAAGAATCCCGACTTCATTAGTCTTTCGTTCTCTTCTGCTTCGTTCCTCTTTCGAGGAAGTGAGCTGTCGGAAGATGGATTTTATGTTTGACAATCTTCTTCAACGGGCTTTTTGCCTAATTGCAATCGAATTCGGATCGTACTTGAAACAGAGGACCACTTTTTATAGGTCTCAGTCTCATCAATGAACTTTTACTCATCTTGGACGGAGGGGACTGGTCTAGACCAGGTCACTACCTACTGTGGTCAGTTGTTAGCTTAAATTTGATATTTCTTTAATTGTTCCATTAAAAAAAGCAGAATTTGTTGTTTTAAACATAAAAAAATGTTAGTTTATTCTTGTTTTTTTTCTTGTAAAGTCCGCTATAGTCTCGGTCTTGTCGCAATCTTGATTACCAAAAGTCTTGGGCTTGTCCGGATCTCAGCATCAGGAGGTCTCGCACGGTCTCAAACTCCAAAGGTTTTCCAAAAGTCTTGGTCCCGTCATGGTCTTGATAGTCTCTAGTCTGGATAATGTCTTAAGTCTTTGTTGGTGCGGTAGTAATTGGAAGGTAACCGTTGACTCGGGGTGTGCGACGCTCCGGTCGAAAGAATATCAGAACAATCCTGGACTTTCCTAAATCGCACCTTCCAACTGGACTGAGCGGTATTAAAAACAGACGATTCATAGGCTATCATTCACGTCGTTTACCGGTACGCCCCCGTCTTCCACGTCCATTTCTAGTCTTTGAGGCATCCCCCAAGCGTTTGACTCCACGCCTCCCACTTTTTCTTCCCACGGACATTGTTTTAATGAGTCCGAGGAGGGCCACTAATCCTCTCTCACATTGGCAGCGTTAATGCGTTTGCCGACGTGAAAACGACTCCGCTCCCGACGCTCTTCCTTGTTGTCTCGAGGCTCGCCCTCGAGCCTCATCCGGCGCTGGGCCCTAAGCTACCTAATTCTACGATTTGGACCGAGAAATTGTCGAACTTATCGAACGTTTCTGTGCGGTCATCGTTTGCCAAAAGTAAAATCGAATGTCGTATTTTGATGAAACAGCACGCAAAAGAAAGATCCACCGAATTTCACAAAGGACTACAGAAATCAGAACCGTGACTGTTGAGGTTGAAATTTGAGGAGTTTGATCATTTTAAGTTCATCAATGGCTCACACTCGTTTCTCGATTATTAAAATAGTTGTCGATTAATTTGTTAACCGTTACCTGTTGATTAACCGATTTATTTTCAAAGCGCTAATCATACATTAAGATTAACATTTGATCTGAATTTCTGGTATGATAATCATTTGTTTCTTTTCTTTTGGGGGGGGGGGGAGGGCATTTTAACATATAAATATTGTATATTGAGTGCTCTAGATCCAAGGGGTGTTCAAACTGCGGGCCGGGGGCCATTTGCGACTTGTCATTCGTTTTTCAGTGGCCGTAGCATTAATTAAAAAAATACGTATACATTAGCCGTGGCCTGTAAGGCTTGTTAAAAATAATTCAATATGTTTATATGCTGTAGAGCTAGAAATCTAAAAAGCTCTAAATATACAAAACTACTAACTATAATTTGCGAAGTTGATTAGAAACGAAATAAGCCAATTTGTCTTCTAAACAATGGTGACGAAAGACCGGGGGTGTCCAAACCTTTTGAGGGTCGCGTAGGAAAAATAGAAAGACGTACGGGCCGTGTATTTTCACTTTAACTTATTAAACATAGAAAAAAAAAAATCAATCATGCAAGCAATTACTGTAGTCTATATCAGATGTATCCAAAAAATGTTTAATTACTTGCTTGACTGATCTTTACAGTGTTTCATTTGTTAAAAAAGCGGCGCTTACGTCTTTCCATTTGACATCATGCAGCCCACAGAGGAAAAGCTTTGCCTTTGAGATTTTTTTTTTCACACTTCTTATGGTGTCTACCCGCAAACCTTTTTATTACTTTTTTTGAATAGCAAAAATGCATTTTTTTGCATATGGGCGGGTCGCTAAAAAATGTCTGATGGTCCGCACCTCTGAGATAATGTATGTAGCAATTATTATTATTTTTTAACGGTGACGCAATAGTGTTGTTGTTGCGAGGTGAATTATGTCCCCGCTCTGTCCACTTTCCAATCTGTGCTCATTCCGCTTTCCCGGCCATCCGTCAATCCATCAATCTCTCCAGTTACGACCGCAGCTGTTCCCGGCATCCTCCCCCGTTGTCCCGCGGCGTGGCCCCGCCCCTCTCCCGCGCGCTCCCCTGCTCCCTGGCTTCCGAGGAGAGCCGGCAGACGCTGCGCAGCGCCTCCTCCTCCTTCGCCGATCGCGAGAGGTAAACGGCTGGCTTAAAGGGGCCCGTTAGGCTAGAACGAACGCCGCATGCCATATCGGGCGCCCGCGGGCGGAACTGACGTTATGAAAACTAGGAACACATTTGATAGGAGGAACATGAGTGCAATCTATAGACACGCTTTTGCGATTTCGTGTCGGTAAAACACCTATTCTTGCCTCCTCCGTGAGGATAAGCACGCAAGATGGCGGCCGGCGTCATCGAATGACATCGTAAAGGGGGCGGGGCAGCCGCACGCTGAGAGGTGCGGCTTCGGTAAACGGGACCTTTCGCTTCTTGGTTAGAAATAGCTGTACCGTAAAACTCGTACATAAGACTCATCTGTGTGTAATTTGGGGATCAAATTCCGGTATTTTCTATGTTACGGTGTATAAGATGTTACATATTTCCCACAGTCGGTGAACACCTCGCCGGTGTCACTTTGAATGCGCTCCAAGCAGTTGTTTTTCCAAGTTCATTTTACCATAAATAACCAAAGTTGCGCAATTTTGTTTCACCAAAAAAACCCCTCTTTTATTTGGGGATTTGCGGTATTTAATAAGAAATGAAATGGCCAATGTGCCAAATTTATATGTTTACATTTATATTTAATTGTGTCAAGTGTAAAAATATCAATCTACGTCCTTTAAGAAAGCGCACGCTGCGCTGTGATTGGTTTGCATTCTCCCAAGAGCGGATTCCGTTTTTTTTTTCTATTTTCCTGTGATGAGTCACTCTGGGGCCCCTGTGTGATGGGGGGAGGGGATAAAAAAAAAAAAAAAAAATCCCGGCCACCATCCGCAGAGTGGTGATGCTTTTGTTCAAGGGTATTTGGAGTTAATCTCAATAAGGATAATTATAGTGCCGCACTCCTCCTCGTCAGTCCCTTGCGACGCAGCTTGAGTAGTTTGGGAGCGCGTGTTTTTTTCAGCTTCGGGCCCCTCCGCTCCACTTTACCATTATCCCCCATTTACAGACTTTTACTTTTCTTCTGAACACTTTTTCTCGTCTTGCAGGATCCCGGTCGTGAACCTCTGAGGTGTTCCTTTTTTCCATGCGGTGAAAAACTTCGACGGAGCCTCCAGATTCGTTTTTTTTTTTTTCTCCTCGCCACGCCTGCAGCAGCGTTTTTCATTTTCTCCCCAAACTGTGAAATACGTTCAGGGAGCGCAGGTATTCAAGCCGCCGCTTCCCCGAGCTCTTAAAAGCTAAACTCATCACGCCCGCCTCTTTTCCTTTCCTGGGCGTAAATTTCCTCCCGCGCTGCTGTCGCAGCCCCGAGCTGCGGCGAGCGCCGGCTCGCCGTGACCGATTCGCAAACAAACAATTTAACAAGCGTGCCAGCGTCCCGTTTGAGGGCCCAATCTCGCTTCCAGTCGCGCGGCTACACTTTGCCAGAAAAAAAAAAGATGTTTTCTTGCTTGTCAACTGCGGGTGTCAAAGTCAATTTGGTCACGTCGTGCTTCGGCGCTTACAACCCGACCTAAATTTATGACAAATTACGTACGTGTGGGAAATTGCAGTTTGATTATTATTACACTGGCGCCTTGAGATTCTTTTTTTTTTTTTTAATCAATATCAGGTACATTTACACACACACATTTTCTTCCCCCTCCAAGCTTTCGGCTAAAGCATCAAACCTATGGCCCGCGGGCCGATTCTGGCCAGCAAATGGGTTTAATCCGGTCTGAGAGATGATTTTTTTAAAGTGGCTCATTTTTTTTTCCATAAATGAAAAACTTGAAATGTTTATGATTAATAGTAATGCTAATGTTTGATGATTGAGGATAAAACAAACATCTAGAATGTCTTAATTTTTTGTCTGACGACATACTGCCGCGGATGGAACGGATTAGTGACATTTGCATCATTTCAACAGGGAAAGATGATTTGGCATATGAATGTTTTGAGTTAAGTGTGTGCTCAGGGAGCAAATAAAAATTGTATTTCAAGGCACCATTGTATATGATCAAAATTGAATTAGAAATCAAGACACCACCAGATTACTTTTTTTTGGGGGGGGGCGGGGGAGTGGTGGTCCGCATCTGGCCCCCGGGCCTCGATTTTGACACCCGTCAAAAGTCGTGGGCATCTCCAAACGAGGACTGTTGTATCTGACAAAGACGTAGCCGACGGCCAACGCGTTGAACATGTCAGGCTCCAAAAGCGCTCCTTGCTTTTAAGCCTGGGAAAAATGCTAATTCTTGCGCGCGCGCCTGCGTGTTTCTCCTCATGATTTGTTTGCGCAATGACGCCGTATTCACAGCGGGGTGCCATGAGCAAAACCATGACTTCCTTCTCCCTCATATCCGCCTCCTGAATGGCTAGTCCAGCGACCGGTCTTAAACTTCTTTTTTTTGGCTTGACGACAGCGACGGATTCACGTCCTCACGGAGCGCCAAGGACTAACCGCAACGAGGATTATCATTTTTTTGTTGACAAATATGGCATTGTGGAAATGACCATCATTTGCCTTGGCATCTGAAGGAGGCGCAAAAGGAAGTTTGAAGGGAACGTCGCCCGTATCGTATTACTCATAAATGTCTATTTTACCTATCGGCTTGTGACGTCTTCTAGAAGTTCACATAGATTTTGTCTCGGATGAAACTTTTCTAAGCAGCTTTGGGATGACGTCGTGCGGACTAACGTTTCCAGATGTGAGGCCGTTTTGTGCTATTGCGCAAGGTTCATGCCGTTCACTATTAGTGCAACTACTAAACTAGTGGGGCAAAACTGCACTTGTTCTTATTAGGGCCTGTGAAGAGGGAACAAAAAGAAGTCGGGACACGATTTCCTTTTTTGTGTCTCAGAATTCTCACCTAAATGAGAATTCTGCCTTCGTGCTCACAATTCCGACTAAAGCAAGAATTTGCAGATTTCTCACACTATTCAGTTTGAGACAAGTCAGACTTTAAAGTCGGAATTCTGAAAACAGAATTCTAAGAGTTAAGTCTCACTTTATATCAAAATTCTGAGAGAAAAAAATCCAGTATTCTGACTTGGAAAAGTGAGGATTGGAAAAAAAAAAGACGGATTCGGATGATAAAATCTGAATCCTCACTTTGAAGTCAAAATTCTGCGATTGAAAAAAATAATTCTAAATAATAATTCTTAACATCAGAAATTTCACTTTAAAGTCAGAATTCTGTGACTGAAAAGAATTGAGAGAATGAATTTAGAATTCTGAAAAATATCAAAAATCTCACTTGAAAGTGAAAATCCTTTGAATGGGGAAAAAAGTGAGAATTCTGAGAAAATGATGATTTTCACTTTAAAGTCTGAATTCAAGAAATTCAAAGAACAAAGTCAGAATTCTCATTTGACTTGAGAATAAACTTTTCATTAAAAGTGAGAATATAATCAAAATGATCAGAATTCTCACTTTAAAATCAGAACTCAGTGAGTGGAAAAGGTGGGAATTCTGACTGAAATCTGGTGTCGACTTGAGACTTCAGAATTCTGAGAAGCCAAAAAAGAGTCAGAATTCTGAAATCCCTAATTCTCTTTTGTACGTACAAGTGTGTACTATTATTGAGACTGTAAAATTCCGCTCGCCTTCCCGTCGTCTCCTAGAATGTCACCAGGTGGCGCCGGTGACGCCGTGCGTGGCTCGCGCACATATGCCGTCTGGTGTTTTGAGTCCAACCCCTGTTTAGGACCGTGGTCTTTCTCTACCATGCAAGTTCAATAAAAACAACACTGGGTGTTATCTAGAACGCTGCTCCGATTCTTTGCGCCCATCGCCGCGTGCCAGTACGGAGACGCGCGAGATTACCGCTCGGGATGTTTGAGCGATGGGCGTCATCGATCTGAGGCCGGCGTGCGGCGGCGAGGCGCGAACTGGCGCGTGCGGCGCCATCACTCAAACGCTCGCACCTTGACAAAAATAAATATTGAAAAAGGACGACTCGCCTGTCGCCGCCCTGCCACCCGCCGACGCTCCCCCGAGATTTACGCCGGTTAGAATTCACGGCGGCGAAATTAACGCCGCTATTTATAAACGGGGACGACGGGATGCAAGCTAACGACGCAGCTGGATTCTTGTCCCCGAGTTGAGCGGCTAATTGTGTCCATTAGCGACTGGGCGGCGAGGTGACTTATGACGACTTTGACACCGAGCCGGACCATCGCCGATATAAATTAAAACCGTACCCGACATCACATCAAAGGGAAAGCATTGACACATGACGCTACGGAGCTGAAATTTCACCCTTACTATTTAACGAGCTAACCGGGAGCGTGTCATCCATTGGTTAGAATACTGCGAGAAGGATGTGGAAGGAAATGATCCAAATACTAAATGCCCAATTTGATCTTCACATCAAAGGCATTTTCCATCAAAGTGAAAGCATTGGGGAGCTGAAATTTCACCCGACATGGTGAAAACATGGCACTTAGATGTCACACTAGCAAGGAGAATGCCATCCATTGGCTAAAATACTGAGGGAATGATGTGGAAGAAAACGAACCAAAATCGCCAATATTTCCAAACTTTTAACTGGTACTGTATATTTTAGAGAATATCCACATTACATACGTTTTGGTCAACTGTATGATATTTTTTCTTACCTTATATCCAGTACAGGATTGTTTACATTTTTTGGGCAAATTCTTCCACATCGTTCTAACAGTATTTTACTTTCCCATACATATATACAGTATAATGTGTGTAGTGATCCAAATTGGTCTGAAACCGTTTTTTATGATATGTATCAGTATAAACTTCAATGCACATGCAGCTTTCTTTTATTATTTTTCTATTATATTACAAGGGGGGGGGGGGGTTTGGCATTCCATATGACGGAAGCTCCGGGCGGAAAACGGGACAAACAAGAATGTCCTTTGAATGAAGCGTGGGCGTCTACGGGGACGACGCCCTAATTAACGGCTTGACCTCCCCCCCTTGTGCGAGTTAACATTTAGCGGCGATAACCCCCCCCCCCCCCTGGAGATGAACCCACGTGACGGTGGCATTAATGAGATCTCATCAAGATAAGATAAGATAAGTGTTTGCTTTTTATTTCCCAACACATTATACTCGGACTGTGATACAATTCTCAACTCAGTAGGAAAGGCGGGCGGGGCAAAAGCCGGTGCCGATTGGCCGGGCAAACCGGCTGCCCGATCTTGTCCGCTCACTTACACAAAGGACGGGCGAGTGGACGCCGCAAATGGGTCAAAGCGAGATTAGGTGACCAAACGAAAAAAACTAAAGGTCCCCGTGAGGCTTACCGTCAGAGCGGCGGAGGCGGGGGCGTGACCCCCGCCCCGCACGGCGCCGACCGCTTTTTTTTTTCTTCCTTTAAACGCTTCCGTTTTTGTCCCTCAACGAGTCCCGCGAGCGTTCAAATCAGCGGTGCCGCCTGTCACGTCTTCAGTTGGACTTGGACCAGATCTTGCCGCTGCCTCGTAGCCTGGCCGGGAGAGAGAATGATGTCATGACTTCTTCTTCTTTGTTTTTTTTTTTTCCCCCGTATTTGTCTACGTACATCCAAAATCTCTGATCCTGTCCTCCAGGACGGCCTATTCATTTGTGTCCACTGTTGTGTCCTTTTCGCCTCAGCGAGACAGTAAATTTGACTGGAAAGCACTCAAACCAATAAGACGTTTGACTTACTAAGAATAGGACTTAGTAAGGTAGCTCTGATGTGGCAAATGATGAAGACCAAAAACTAATGTCCACTACAGTGGACGCACGTGAATAGGCTAGCTCTCAGGAGGACATATTGGATGAAAGACTGCATTGGGCTATTTTATAGGAGGTATTCTTTCATTTTGCAAATTTCATTTTTTTTATCGTCTTACATCTCATTTTCTAATTATTTAATCAGTTTATTAACCGATTATTTCTGGTACGCTTATATGTGCCCATCTGTTTTGATTTGTTCATCCCTTTTCAATTTTTTTATTCCAGTGGTATCAAAAATGATATCAAATATTTAAGTATTCATTTAATTCGGTACTTTATGAAATTGATCATTTCTGCTACTATTATAGTAGCTGATGGTTCTTTAATTGAGGTAGTATTTATTTTTTTAAATCAGTATATTTCTCACGTTTGAGTTTGAATTTGCATAACCCAAACGTTTGGCTCAAAATTTCTCATATCAATTGTTGCCGGCGATTGTAAAACTTTGTTGAAAAAGCACCACTTGACGGCTAAATAAGTGTTATCATTCCCCGCCGATATCGTATCGGATCGATATCGGTATCGGACAGCTCACTAGTCTGCAATATCGGCATTACATCGAAAGTTTCGGGACACCGCTAATGATTGACAATTTGACAGGGTAGGACCACAAAATTGCAAAGAAATCAAAGAATTGTTTTAAGGTAGGAAGAAATGTCCAAAAAAAAAAAAGAAAAACATTTGTGGAAGGGCGCAGACTGCCCGCAACAGGCGCCATTTTACAACCCGGGACAGATGCGGCGTCGCCGGCCGCTAATGGAGGCGGAACCCAACAACCCCGGCGGCCGCTTCCAACGGCAGCTGGCTTTTTAGTGTTTATTGAAAAAGGAAAAATCAAAAAAATAAAAGGGCCGGTCGCTCCCCGCTGAATTCACTTTGCTCTCTGCGAGAACATTGGACTAATGGCTTTCATTTCATGTTGAAGGAGACACTTAGCCGTGTTTGCCGTTATTACGCGCCAAACGCATATTTAGAAAGCCCAAAGTGCTCCGTGGGAAAAAAAAAAAGAAGAAAACAAGCAGATACATCAAAATAACACACAAAAGAAAAATCCATTGAGTTCTTTTCTCTGATTTCCGGGGAAAATACAAACAATCTTAATTTAGCTCAGCAGACAGAAGTTACTCACCCTTTCACCTTGGAACTTTTTTTTCCCGGCTGCCGCGGTTCCTGAGAGGAGGCGGGGTCCCGCGGTTCGGCCGGCTGGTCGGCATCCTGATTGGAAGCGGCCCCGGCGGGGGCGGGACCCGATGACGGCGAAGCGGCGCTGGCCTTCAGGGTTTTCTGGAGGTTTGACACCTGAGGAGAAACCGCGATTGGGGTCAAGGGTCACCCCGCACTTGTTCAACCCTTAAAATGTTCAGGAATTTGTGGCCTTTAAATGTCAACGCTTGAAATGTAAAACACAGGAAATGAGTTATGTCCCAGCCGATTCTTTTGCGGAGACTTTTGTTTTTGGTCTGCATCTTTGGACTCATTGGAGCTACCCTACCAAGTCCTAGTGTGCTCAGTCGAGGACATCCGTTTTTTTCTAACAATGCTAATAATTCTCAGCACCCTTGTTGTTTTTAACTCTCGCGTTGAGCACATCATGCCCCCTCCCCCCGACAAAAGCAGAATCTCCCAGCGAAGCCGGTGCAACCAAGCGCAAGTCATTACGATGGAAACGAAAAGCTGAATATCATCAAAAGGTCGGAGAAAAGCGAGACGCCGGCGCGTGTTTGAAAAGTTAGACATTTAGAGGGTATTTCGTTCCGGAAATTCAGGTTACTCATTCGTAACCCGATGAGTGCCTGGGGGCCATTTGTGGTTTTTATCCAAAACACTGTGATGAATAAAGATAATTTGTGTGATAATGTGATAATTTCTGTGTTGGGGCCAAATTATTAAACTGGTTCAAAAATGGCCAGGCGACATTTGCCTTATAGTCTTCTAGTATCGATTTGTATTGCTACAAGATCGATACTAACTTTAGTATCGATGTATTACTTAAGTATCGAAAAATTCATGTCCTTAGTGGACCAAAGTATCGATTGAATGCTTAAGTATCTGGGATTTGACGTCCGGACTCTTAAAAAAACGTGAAAATTCGTCCCTGGCGCTGAATGAGTCAACAAATTAATTTGAAAACTTAATAAGAAATTGCTTTTTTGATCAATTACTCAAAGCATTTGAAAGCGGCCATTCTATGGACCCCCCCTGCTGGATACTGTCTTGCGTGGCCGCGGTGGCCTTTCATCACGTCAGCTTATATCGCGGAAGGCGCTTAAGTAATCATTCATGGAGCTGCTTTTGAGAGATGACTTTCATAAGCGCGGGATAGTAGACGCGCAAATGTAACTGTAAGCACAGGAGCCGGGGGCGATGGTGAGAAAAGAAAAAAAAAAAAAAAAAATCCAGTTGGGATTTTCTTCTTAAATATCACAAGCGGCCCGAGGCGTAAAGGTCAAGATCGGAATTGCGGCGAGGGAAGAAGACCGACCTCAGTTTCCACTTGAACTTTGACCTTCAGCTGGCTCTCGCGGTACTGGTTAGCTCGGGAGACTTGCTCCTCGATGCCGCACAGCACCGCCTCGCAGCCGGCGCACCTGCGGGGGGAGAAGCCGTGGAGGAAGGGGAGGGGCCGGGCCGGGCCCGGGCGCCGTGCGGCGCGGCGTTAGCGACTCACCACTCCTGCAGCGTGTTGACGATGTTGGGCAGCTCGTTGGGGCCCAGGTCGCGACCCACGCTGCAGTCCACCTCCACCTGCTGGTTGCGCTGGTCCAGCTTGCCCTGGATGATGTCGCAGTAGACCGCCTCGATCAGCAGGTCCTCCAGCTCGCGCACGTTTTTCAGCTCCAGCTGCTGCAGGAGCAGCGAGTACGGCAGGCACTGAAGGGACCAAAGGCGGCGCCGGGCGTCACGCTCTTGCTAACGCTTTCGGGAAAATGGCGCGTTTGCTTAAATGTCGCCGGCTAAAGGAGAAAGGTGGGAACCATCCGCCGGGCGATTAGAGTGACATTAAAGGCGGCAAAACGAGGGAAGCGCGGCGGGGTGTCGGATGGCATGTAATTAAGCAACGCGGCGCTCCAGGTCGGCGTGTAACATCATCGCCGCTGATGATTATATCATTGGCACAAGGTTGAAGGTCTCGGAAAAATACTCATGTAGTAGAAGGAAGAGGATTAGCTACCGTGAAGAAACAACAACAAAAAAAAAAGATAGGTCACATCTATCAAATGTGCTTGTTGTTGTTTGTGTAAATTGTTGTTGGAAATGTGGATGAAACGAGTAAAGATGAAAAGTGGAAGACCGCGGTAAACATCAACGCAAAAAAACTGTCGCCTTGTTAATGGACAAATCGGCATATTTATAAATGATAGCACAAACTGTAACAAATACGGTAGACTGGTCATTTTAAGGTAACACGACAGTCATGTTGGCGCGAGAGCTGGGGTTTCCTGTCTCATATTTCATGCTAACAATGTCGCCTTTGCTATCCTGAACTCTCGTTACTAGAGACAATATTTTTCCGCCAAAACGTTTCGTAAGCAGAGTTTTTTCTAACAGCGTTCATAAGTAGAGGTAACACTGTATTTGAAGCACATTGGGTTAACTTGAGTAAGAAATGTGCCGTATAAAAAAAAGTATCTTGCCTTGCTTTAATTAAGTGTAATAACAGAGCATGTGCTGAAGCAGAAAGAAAGGTGGAAAGGTGCAAATTGCTCATGGTTCTTTCAAAAAAGAAGAAAAACATTCAAGCTGAAGGGTCGAAAATAACTTGCGATACGATGGAACACGTGCGATTCTAACGAGACAATCGCGCTCCACTCGTGACAGCTTCTCTGCGGGGTGAGAACGCCGGCGGGGGAAAACGTCTACCTTGAGGTTGGAGGCCAAGCTGATGATGGACAGATGGCGAAGTTTGTTCCTCTGAGCGGGTGTCAGCTCTGGCAGGGACGCCGCTCGCTCTAAAGGAATCGCATTTGGTCAAAAAATTTGCTACGTATACTGTTGACGGGTATTGATTTATTTTTATTAAGGTGGTCGCACTGCGCTCCATCATAAAAGAAATGCTTTGTAATATTTTGCCGCTTGTGTAGCTAAAAATTCGCTACCAATGCGGTTATAGATGTCAACGATCTTTTTTTTTTAAATGAATGTTAACATTCACTGTCATTGAAAGTTATAGTTAGGCAGGGGTTCCCAACTATTTTTATTGTCTTTGAAGTTGTAGGCTCGTCACCTGTCTCTTGACAGGATGTCTGTTTCTTACTCATTAAACTGATTTGTGAGGGGAATTTTGGCTTTCAAGTTTCCGAAACCAATCCAAGACAAGCCGCACCGTCCTTCCTCACTGCAAAATGTAATGTCAACAGCGCCAAAAAATATCAACCAAACCACAAATAAAGGATAAACAAAATCAGTTCCAAAACAACATGATTTTTTACTAAGGTATTTGTTAACTACTGTATTTCTGCTAGCAAAACACTTAGAGCAGATGGCACATTATTAAGTTGGTACTCACGATTTGTGACATTTGTTTGTTGGTGTGCCTTGTGATTTTATTTACTTTTTAATATGCCCCGCGGCTCAATAAAAATCGGGAGACATTGGATTAGAATACTAGTACTCTGTAAAAACACAAAAAAATAAATAAATAAAGAAGGCCAGCATCCTCTGCAGTTCATTAAATAAATGCCAAACAGAGTAATTACGGCGAAGATGAATAAACGGAACGGCTAATTACTTCAAGTTGGCTCGGCTACGAATGAATAGCGAGACAGAAGAGTCGTGAATGTTGGTGTCGTTTTTGTGTCTTGTTTTGACACCGACAGTAATGAGTCAGTCCAATTTGTTTGCGAAGCAGCTGCCTGCGGCACCTTCGGAGACCATGTTTATTTAATACCTCCGAGTCAAGGCGCCCGCCTGCCTCGCGGCGACAAAATACAGCTTGTAATAAAAGAGTTAGCTGCGAGGTACACGCACACGCGCGCTTTTTTCCACATGTCGCGCCGTACCTTTGTAGTCGCAGTAGGTACCGTAGGCGAAGAGATTGAGGAGCTGGTACATCGGGGCGTGGGGGCCGTTCTCCAGCTGCCCGCAGAGAAAATGAAGAGATCACATGACATTTAGTAAGAAGAGTAGAAAAATAGGAGTGTTTAGGATTTGATATTTGAATATTCGCCAATTTGCAATTCTGTAAAACCGCAGGTTTGGCTCCATCTTGTGGCAACGTTGTACCAAGGAACTATGTTGAACGAAGAGGAGGAGTTTCTTTTAGTAAAGCCTTTCATTAGAAAAGATAGAGCTTTGGCATAATGGGAAACTCCAAATCTTGGAGTGGGAGAAGGATTATTACTCACAGACCTTTATGATTTATGTCAGTCAGAAAATAAACAAGGGATTGAAATAATCATTAGTCCTGAATTGCGCGAATAACTTGTTCATTCCATATTATTCGTAAACACTTGTATGTCATGTATTTATCGCCATCGCAAAACCACCATTGACGGTCTTGACTAAGGCTCGGCAATAAATCGAATTACTTTGATGAATTTTCCGTTTTAAATATTGACAATGTGCAAATTCGCTGAATCATGAAATCCAGCTGCTTATGACATTTACCAACTACTTAATTGTGGCATTTAAGCAAATTATGCACAGGTTATAACTAATTTTATGCTTGAGATTCAAATGTTAGGTTTGCTACGACTGATTGCTGGGATTTTGATTAAAATTGTCGACGTCCAGGATGATTTTTGGATCGCATTAGCCAGCCTTCATACGGCAATTGTAAATGTATAAATACATCTTTGAGATTGAATGAATGAAATAACTTACACACTTTTTTTTTGCTTGTCTCCTAGTGGTGTTTTACTCATATACCGTTCTTAAATCTCTTAAAAATGTCACAGGATGGCTCCCGTGCCCTCTCGACTAGAAAAGTAGTGCTTTGGCACCACATTAGAGCTTATGAAGGCAATTTAATAAACCTTGTGAAGAGGTGTCATTTACTTGCCGTCTTTTCTGAACTATAAGTAATTATAGGTTTGGCATGTCATCTGCTTGAAAAGGGTTCACACGCCTGCCTTTCTTCTGCTAATATCCACACTAATTTCTTCTATTCCACACGATTAAATTATTATAACTACAGAAAAACAATGAGTGCTATGCACAGCACCGCATTGGCCAATCAGAGACAGGGGCGCAGTGCATATGACTTTCCGCTCATTTTAGAGCTTAAAAAAGATATTTTGTTTCTATTCATTAATCCCACAATTGATACAACCCAAGACTCTCGGAAGATAGAACAGAAATAACCAAGAATGAGCCGAGATGGGATTTGGAATAAATTCTACCGTAAGTAAACAAGCGTATTAGCAAATTAGCCGCTCCAGCGCGCGAGAGATGAATATGCATATTAGCACAAAGTGACTGTGCGGGCCCTGACAGCATTTAACTTTGCAAATATTACCGCGTGAGACACTTCACGTTCGTCGTGCACGCTTCGCTAGGTACACCTACGCATTCTAATGAGATCCAGCGCAAGCGCTTGGATTAGAAATTGCCTAAAAAAAAATAAGATTTTAATTGGGTGTCAAGTGGATCAGTAGCAAGAGAAAATTGCTCACATTGTTGCCAGTTTAACACCCGCCGCAAGTTTTTATAATGTGTAACTAAATAAGAAAAGAAATAGTATAAAGCAAATCAAAACATTTAGTGTGTGTGTGGTTTATGTATGTGTGTATGTATATAGGAGAAATTTTGTGATCAATTAGTTAAAAAATGTAATCACACGACAGAACTAATATATATACACACACACACATACACAATCACATATATACATACATACATACATAAATCTACATATATAAAGAAAATAGTTGTTGAAAAATGCTATTAATCATAATCAACCACGAGAAATGTTGCGATCAATTAGTTTGTGATTACCGTATTTTCCGCACTATAAGGCGCACCGGATTATAAGATAGACCCTCAATTAATGACATATTTTAAAACTTTTTCAATCACAATGTAGTAACACTCAAAGTAATAACAATAATAACTCAAATAATAACTCTAAACTCGCAATAGCATAATAACTCATATCAATACCACCAACCTTTTTCAACTGTAAACACACAAAAGAAACAGGTAATATTTAATATATATTTATATATTTATTCATATATAAGGTGCACCGGATTACAAGGCGCACCATCAGCTCTTTAAAAAATTAAGGCTTTTAGGTGCGCCTTACAGTGGGGAAAATAAATTAAAAATTGTAACAAACACACACAATTTTTTTCCCTTGTTGGGTGTTTTTTTTACTCAATTTGTTGCCCGTGTGCGAAACTGTTACCTCTCTGACATTCGGGAGCTCCAGGATGTCGGAGAAGACGTAGAGGCCGGGGGTCTCCAGCAGGGAGCCGACAGCCTGGGCCAGCGCCGAGCCAGACAGAGACAGGAGCTGCTCCACCTCCATCTGCCCAAAGACAGACGCAGACGACTGCTTAATTACATGCGCAACTTGTACGACAGCTGCGGCGCATTAAAGGAATATCAACGTTATAATCACTGCCACCGCATTAAGACGGCGCTCGCGGAACAGACTTTCGGGGAGTCCCGAAGCTCGTGATGGACGCGCGAGCTGCGTGCGGGCATCCTTCTCCTGCCCTTTAAAAGTAGTTTGTTAAATGTCGAAAAGGACGCACGCTGGGGGACCTCGGACAATAAATGTTTTGGATTTTTAAAACTATTTTCCCCACAGAAACTAATGGAAGAATTTTTTTAGACCTTTTTTTGAAAGAGTTCCTCAATCGATGTTCATTAACTTGGTATTGTTGTTTTGAGTTTAGTAACTGTTCTGATATGATATTGGCATTGATCCAATATCAGTGAAGGAAGATTAAATTGGTCTGCATCCAAAATGTTCAATATTAGTAGTTTAAAACAAGCGGTCGCTTCCCTACTCCAATCCTGCTATTCTGGATTTGTATGCAGATGATTTTCAAATATAATTTTGTCAAACGCGCTGTTACTGAATGTAATAGCAAAATAAAAGCATGTATCATTCCAGCCGATATTGTATATATATATGGTATCAGGCAGCACTCTAGGTTTCAATATCAGCATCGTATAACAAATGAAAAGGTTCTATCGGAAAAGCCTTAAATGTAAGTCAAAATCGTCTGAGGTTTGTTTAAAAACATAAATGTTTTGTGTCATAGATTCTTACTTGTTATGCAAGTGTAATATAAAGTTAACCGGTGCAAAACCAACCAAAAGAAGGCAACCGTTGTCAAATGGGGTTCAAGTACCCCTGGTATTTCATAAAGGCGCATCAGGGGGTACGTGAAAGTTTAACTGGGTTTTTGCAGGTATCAGCAAATCTAATTTACTGCTTTTTCATGTGAAGAGTACAGATTTCTTTCAAATCAAGAGCAAATCAATTGGAACATGAAATAACTTGCAAAAAATGTATTAGCGACTTCGATGATTATTCTATTTATTCTTTATGTATGGATTATTTATTGTTCATGTCTTTAATATGCACCAATCGGAGCAGCGCTCCCAATTTCATTGTAAGCTTGTGTACAATCAGAATAAAGGCATTATATTCTATTCTTTGCACATTGCTGCATGCCTTTTATGATGACTTTTATGTGCATGGTCATAAGTGATGCAATTTTGCAGCCGATGAGCCAGAAATCAAACGCGTTACCCAAACTATCTTTTGAAGTCGTTAAATAAGACACTCAATTTTAAATTGTTTTTCTTTAGACAAAAACGCTCTGCGCCGGTTGGGTGATACCTAGCTGCAAAAAATATTTGACATGTACAGTACTTGAAACAAGGCTGAGCTTCACTGAAGTAAGGAATAGAACAAAAGGAGGAATGAAGGTTTGATTCGAGTCGGCGAATTAGAAGTGAGAGAACAAAGTGGCATCATGTGCTATCGACTTGGATCAGCTATTTTAAGAGCTTCCTCCCAGAGAGCACTTGGTGCCTCACTTGGGACATCTTAGTCTAGCCATGCGCCGTACAATTATTCAGCTTGCGTCAGACCACTTTCACCACTGCGGGCTACGTCTTAAAATTAATGCCGCAGAAAGATGTTTTGGGGAAAAAAAATAAATAAAAAAAATGGGACTGGTTCTTCATCGTTTTTCTGACACTTATTGAAAAGAATTTGCATGTTATCGTCTCATGGAGGCGTAGTTCTCCCGGGCACATTTGGCGCCGCTTTAATGAAACATATTTCAAGCCAGCGTGTTGGACAAATGAGTTGGCAGGTGGCGCAGCCAAAAGCACCTACGCGGAATCCCGGCATCTATTTCATGTTTAAAAAATAAACACATTAAATAAAGCTTAATGAATGGGAGTGGATTCTAAATAATGTTGACACTGATTGGCAGCGGTGTCATGACATAAAAACGTGTTTAGGTACTTTAGAGAGCAGCCACAGTGTTCCCCAGTGGACAAATTTGACACTGGTGAAGGATGATGATACCAGTCACCGATACTGGCCAGGAGTCGGTGCTGCACTGCTGCTGTTTGACACATTGGACAACAGAAAGGTCTGTGTTCAACATTATTTGTCAATTGAAATCTTCTGTATCAAAAACACTAGTAGTATCGGTATTCGGTATTGAATTCTCGTAACTGTCTAAAAATAAAAGTGGTGTTGAATACCCTAACTATTAAATGCTTGTTCCTTTCTTTTTTTCTTACGTAGACGTCACGGTTACAGAGATTTCATGTCAACAAAGAAAATGTGAGCATGTATTGAATAAAACAGCGGCGTATGCTTTTCTCATTAAATAAAGAAGAAAAAACAAACTGAGGTACGGTACATAAAATATTTTGCGAGGGATTCCACAGTCTGGTAAACAACGTGAAGCATTTAGGAGCTTGTTAGTGACATCTTGACAGCTATCTCATCCAAAACAATATGTTGCTAGCCCCATCTGACACATTATTGTGACAATGTTTAATTGAGTTAAGCAGCAGATGGCATCCTAAAAACCAAGACGAAAAAAACGAAGAGCTCAAACGCGAGTCTGAGAGTCAACAGCCGACCGTCGGGTCAGCGAAGGACATCATTGAGTAATGAAGTGTGCTCATCGCAAAGTCTCTTTGGCTTTTTATTTGAAGACTTTGACGGGCGGCTCACAAAAAGAAAGACAAAAATTCTGCAACAGAAGTTAAATAATGAATCCAAAACTCTCCACGTCAGCCATTCTGTTCTTTTTTTTTTTAACTTTATGGTTATTTATTACAAGTGTTTGGGCAAAATAATAAAAAGGTTACAGTCCAGTTGGTTTGGACGGCAGTGCTGGAACTTTATATCAGTAGAAAACAAACTTGCCCGGGCTGCACTCAATTTAATAACAAAAAAAACACAAGTCCTGCAGCTAATAAGAAGTGATGACTGTGAAGATCACCGCCAGCCTTTTTTTACGACTGGAGTTTTACTGAAATTAAATGCTGCCTTTAAAGCGCTTATAATGTAATGACTTTTGTAGCGTTTTCCGCAGATGTAAACAAGAATTAGCCATTGTGCTGATGAGCTGGAGTTTAAATAAGACGCCATGATCCTTATTGGGGCGAAGAAAAACGAGCTAATAGCATCCACAATACCGTGAAGTCCCGCCGAGTCGCCATTCCCAAACTCGCCAACTCAAGGCAATGAATAAATAAATATTAAAACATTCCTTATAACTTTATTGGCGCTCATACATAACGTTTGCATTTCATCTTTCACAACTGTTTATATTAAAATGAAGGCTAAGCGAGAAGCAGAGTAGCGCAATACCTGGCCTTATTTCAAGGTGGTAGCTCTACTTAGAAAATTAATTAATTCGTTTCATAAAGCGAATTTTTCTTAAGTAGACTCCTTTTACATGTAAATAGCCTAATCCGTTCCAAGCCTATAAACATGCTCCTAAACTCTTTAAATGAATAAGATTAATAAATTATAAAAAGGTCATAATAGAATTACATTACTGCATAATAATCATGATATTCAAAATGCATCATGTAGATGATGATGTAGATTATCATGTACATCAAAACTTCTATACCCTTTAATTTAATCATATGTATGGATATTCATTGTAGCAGTTGATAATATGAATTCAGTTCCTTTATTTGCCCTGAGATGGTGCTGGTGTGTTGGCGAGTGCAGCGAGAGATTGTTTTTAGGTTGTTTTATTTGTACATTTTTATTTTACATACCCAGTGACCTAGGAATCATTTCCAAGTATCAGTGGCTATCACCCTTCATGGGAACCTGATACCTTGTAATGAGGATGGTATCAGCTCGATATTGATACCTGATATTGGTTATCAACCATCCCTCAAGAAAATAGCAACATATGAAGATGCAATATTAAAAATGTCACTATAGTAATCAAAAATGCATCTCTTCAAGCTTGCTACATTGAAAACGCACCTGGTGGATCTCTATCCCATCAAGGATGAAAGTAGAATGATTTTACTCTTTATTGCACTTGCTCTGATGGCTGCTGCATGTTTTCGTTCTTAGCCACGGTATGCACAAGATGGAACGATAAAATCCATCGCTCCTACGTCATTTCCGATGTGCAGCTGACACGCATTTCGCCCAACTGCGACCTCCTAATATAGATAAATTATTCAATTTGATTCTTAATCTATGAGCACGACAAGAGTAATTCATTTAACCCCGCATAGCACCAATAAAGAAGATACTCTATTCAAACGTGTTCGAAAAGTATTTTTCGAATTAAATAAACTACTATTGGAAAACAACACCATCCTAGACATGTCCTATTTGTTTACTACATAACCACTTTGCATTATGGACCTAATAGGACCTTTAAAAGTCCTGTGTTCCTTGCCTACTCCGTCAAAAAGATTTGCTATCGTCACTCCGTGTTTTACATGCAAATCGCTGCGAGTGAAACGAAACTACACTATGTGTGTGATCGTTTCTCGACACGTAAACATATTTTGTTATTTGCGCTACAGACGCTCGGCATGTCATGCTAGCACATTAGCATCCAAACGCTCAAGAAAGGCTAAGTCAGTTTATTGTAAGCCTTTCCACATACCAAAATTAATACAAACTATCGTCAATGTCGTTTTAAAGGCTTTGAATGCATAAAGGTGATGGTAAAAACATTTTAAATAGCATAAATTGAGTAAATGTTACCTTGTTGATATCGAGCGGATTAGCCTTCCCGGTCGGTCCTTCACTTCCGCCCTGCTCACGTATGACGACAAAATAACGTGCGCTCTGATTGGACACTCGGTGGAGGAGAAACTGGACGGGGTTTGTAGCTGCATTTACGTCACAAAACTGAGGCAGTAAGAACAGCGACACCCAGAGGCCATTTCCCGTCATACAAACACGTTTTGATGTTAAATGTCTCAAATACAGTATTTATTTTATTTTTTTGCGTCCTAAGAATGTTTTCTGTTTGACGAGAAAAAAATAAAGGCGGTATAAGATAACGATTTTTTCTTTTTTTTTTTTTTACACTGTGAATTATGAGGTGCATTCATGTTAAATAAATGCAGTGACCTTCCCCAGCTTTCGAGTTTCTCGTCTGCAGAAGTCCCCGAGCCAATTAAATGTGTTGGTAACTGAACACCTGCGCCAGCCAGCGGGGCTCCTCACACACGAAAAGGTCACAAAAGTTTATTTTTTGGAAGTGTAGATGGGCAGCTGCGCCTTCTACCACCTGCGTGAGACAAACATGTTTGGTGAGAGAACTGCACAACAGCACTGGGTATCGACACATTTTTAATTACATGATTTGTCAGTTTTATTGCAGCTACATTTTACTAACTAAACCGTTGTTGTTGCAGTGTTTAAATATTTTATTCTACTGAAACGCTCAACCGTTTTCATCACACTTCTGATTAAAAAAAACTGATGAAACCAAAGTGAAGCTTTTCTTGTAACCTGTTAAAAACCGAGAGCGTGTTCAAACGTTGGTTGTTCTGTTATGTAAGTCGTTGTTTTAGTACTGTATTGACATTAAATTTTAAAATAAATAAATGATAAAATATCTCGTTATGAAACTCATACAGTTATAGAGCTGTGCGATTTTTTCAGATTTTGGTATTGTATCAATCGATACCAAGTAAATACTGGGACAAGAATTGTTAATAGTGATACTGATACCAAGTAATCTTACTTTTTTTATCTTAACATTTTTTTTTCATCTAGAAATTCAACAATACTGCAAATTCAAATGATTGTAGCTAAAGCACTAAAAAGGGATTGTGTAAGGAACTCATGAGACACCCAAATAAATACATCTACTGAAAATGATCAATACAAATTACTTGGTATCGGCGTGATATCAATGATAACAGTTCGTTATCGCATGTATCAGTACTTGGATTAATCCACTGGCTCAAATACAGTACCTGTGGGGAAACATCTGTTTGTTCCTTCAGATTTCACTCACGAACATCAACAACATTCAAAGTGTAACCAGTTGGACCAATAAAAACATCCAGGGTCAAATAATATGTGTTAGCTGTCTGAGTAATGCCCCATTGAAAAGGAAATGTGTGTCGACACAATGAAATCCTTCTTTTATGAGGACAGTACGTACTCAAACACACAAACACACTTGCCATATAAAACGTCAGACCCTTAAATTGGAGTCAAGACACCAAGTGTGTGTGTGTTTGTCTTTATTGTCCTGCAGGAACATGAATCTGAGTACACACACACACACACACACAGCACGGGGACCTAAAACCTGGACCCCATTGCAGAAAAACAAGCGAAGCCAGTGTGTGTATGAGCGAGCAGTCGCCGATTCATCAATCTGACACCCGCTTGCTGTTTGTTTTAAACGAGCGGGAGTCCTCACCAAAAGAGTGTCGGCCCTGCAGGGGAAAATATTTCACAATTATGGACTTTTGCTGCTTTTTTTCCCCCCACCTTCTATTACATGACCCTCTCTAGACTCCGGGAGCGGTTTATCTCCTTTTTTTTTTTATTATCTTTACGGCCAATTATAGGCGTCCAGAAAGCACGGCGGCGCTGAAGTAAAAGCCAGAATAATCAGCAAGGGAGGGAAACCGACTCGGACTTGTAGACAAAGAGAGCGGGCTTTGTGTAAGGGAGCGTTTAGCCTGCCAGGAGGAGGGTGATGTCGGTGCAGATGGGGGCCAAAGAGTCAAGTCGATCCTGGGGAGTCTGCTTAAATGAGAGCAAGCCACAGCGTGAGAGTTGTCAAATCGCTGTGTTTAATCTTCTACTAGACCAGTGCTTCTCAATTATATTCTGCAAAGCCCCCCCTCAGGAAAAAGAGGAAAGAGAAAAACTTTCACGCCCCCCCACTCATCTCGCTGAATATAAATAAACGTATGTATAAAAAGTGTATGTTTATACCTGAAACTATATCATTTTTAACCTCAACAAAACGAAAAAGCAATGAGTTAACTTTCAACTTTTAAGTACTTTTTACAGTGTTTCTACAGGTTACAGGTTAGTCTAAAACTGAAAAAAAAAAAAAACTGAAGAAAAGTGCAAAAAAATGTCCATTCTTAATTGATTGCAATTACACTTCACATGACAAAAACAAAGTGTTCTCCCTAGGGTCATCTGCAAATGATTACATTTGAATAAAGTTTTTAAGTGATTGGGAAATAATGCTAAATGGCATACGGACATTTTGGGTTGAACCATGAGGGGACTGAATTTATAGAATGATGACATTGAATAGCCTTCTGAAAATCGAACCATTTTAATAAACTTTCAATTTTTCTCACATAATTTAAAAATTGTTTTTGAAGGATTGTGCTACTTTGTAAACACTGTAAAAACAGTTGCTTTAAAAGTAACCACATTATGGACTGAAAAAGGACCACCCAAAAATGTGTCTGTTTTGTCCAAAAACTAAGCGAACCCAAATAATGTGTGGATTTCCTCTGATGGTCCCAAAATGCTCCCAGCGAAGATGTGAAATCATAGGTGAACAAACCAAGGCCAGGGGGCCAATTGTGGCCCACAATCAAACATTCAGCGGCCAGTGACGAATGATTACTTTTCACATTCCATTTTTTTCCTGTATGTGACCCTCAAATAAAATAATTGGACATCCCTGCTCTAAATTGTACACACAGTAGCGAGTATGAATGATTGTTTGCTATAGATAACCTTAAAATTGTCTGACAACCAGTACAAGGTGTAAACTCCCTATCATACAAACCATATTTACTATAAATGCAGGTTTTCTCAATAAATTTGCGGTAGAAAAGTTCATTTAGTTCACTAGTACAATTCATAGGGTGTGACTTATCCAGTATATTATAGAGACTTATTAAACACATTCCAAAATACAGAAGGTGATTTTCTTTCAAGAGCGTTGCTTTATTAAAAACACAGGTTAAGTGTTGTTTATTACCTTCTATAAGCCGCCTTTTCTTGTGTGCTAATAGCGCATGCATAATGCATATCTTTATAGATCCCGGGAGAAATCCATTTATGTAATCTTTCAGTGCTTTGTTTCAATCTGCGCCCCCTCCGACATGTCTTATGTGGCTACTGGTACCAGGCAGTAATATTCTAAGTTATATTTACAGCAGCTATTCAATGGGAAGAATACATATTGCATTTGAGCGCAGGTCTGCTTAACAGTGTGGATTTGTTGTTTTGTTTTGGAAAGCACTACAATATTGGAGACATCCGTCAACGTTGTTGACTAACCCAAAAACTCTTCGCCGCATACCACACTTTACTAACTTTTATATTGCTACAAAGAGATCGCTGTGCTATTGGTGTAGAACGGACCTACAGTCCAAAAGAATCATTTGGGATTCTTTTCAAATAATCTTTGATGAAAACGATTTTCATGCCACCGTTTAATTCATCCATTTTTATTATTCCGAGGGGGGCCGCCATGTTGCGCAATATCGCCCTCTGCTGTCGACTGAAATACACGTCACAACTGCATTCGCTTGCTCGATCATGTTCAAGACTTTTTCGCCTGACTGCTTTCCAGTCATTGACATTAATACCGTACAGAAATACAGACACCCCAAATTGTTTTGGGCGAGAATGCGTTTTACGCGCCACCACTTAGTTCATCAATTTTTATCGAGCTCAGGGGACCGCCATCTTGGGCAAGATCGCCCTCTACTGTCGACTAAAATTTACGTCACAAATTCTCGCTCATGTTGCAAAGCTGCGAGCAATATTGAAAAACGGATCGATGGATGTAAGCTTTACTGGTATGAACGATAGATTCAAAAACATCTGAGAATATTTCGAGCCCAGCTCGCGGGCATCGCCGCATGGTCACCCGTTGCTAGGCAGAAATTGGATAAAAGTACGAATCGTGGCATTTATGATTATCTCCAAAGTCCTCGTTTTTATTCAAGCATTTTTCAGCTGACTGCTTTCCTACCATTGACGATAAAACCTTTTGCAGTTCCCCCATAATGTGAAATACAGTTCTCCCAAGTTCTGTTCAACACAACAGTGCAGCTCAAACAATAACGAGGTCGTCTATCTGGATTATTAACTCAATAAATAAAACTCAGGTCGTGATGGAGGTGGAGCGTATCTCGTAATAAATTTGCCGATTTTAATGGCGTACATCACAGCAGATTTCCTTGAGCAATACAAAGGTGGGCTGCAGTGCACATACAGTAGCTGCTGATTGCTCTTGAGGCAATTACATTTAATTACCACCACTACATGTCTTGCTCTTATACACCCACGCCGTGTTCCGTAAAACTGCTGAAAACAAAGCGAACTAAAGTGCCTCAAAAAGGAAACATTCAACTCATACGGTCACAGTATTCAAGTTTGAAAATGATCACTGAACATTTTACCTGAAAAAACAACTTTTTTTTTAATAAACTTTCACTGGACATAAAAAAAAAAAAAAACTGTTCACGAATGGAAGTTACATGTCCCTCCGAATCTAACTTCTAACGCTTTGTAACGTCGTAAATGTTTCTTTTCAAATTAAGAGCAAGTGAATTGTAGGACAAAGCAACTCATTGCAAATTTGTGTCCTGGTGACTGTTTTGCAAAATGTTTATGCCTTAATTTTGTCAAGATTGCATCTAGTTTTGTGTTTTTAAATGATCTGTCTGAACATGTCTTTTCAAAACAAAAGCAAACTAATTGGAATAGCAACTTATTGCTAAACTGTGTTCATAGGGTCTCATTTGCGAAATGTTCTATACTTTTATTTTGTCAGAATTTATATGGATCCGTATTGTCAACATTCTAAACAAGTTTCAAGTACAGTATTGTAGTAATATTTCTCCAAAAAAACATCTGGAGACCGACGTTGATACATATATTGAGCCACATTCGCCAACGTGAGTTTTGGTACGGACCGTCTCATGAGACGCATGATTCATCCTTGGTATAATCTGAGAAGGTGTTGTCAGGCGCCAAAACGGGGGGGGATGTTCCTTTCCGCCGCTAATTGGCTTGATGTGATTTCGTTCGACCTGATTGGCTGTCAGATTGCCCCTTGTTGCATCACACCAAGGTGAAGACTGACATTAAAGAGAGGAGCAATCTTTACACCAAAAGTACAAAGAACGGGAAAAAAAAAATTGATGACAGCCTGCTGAAGCAACAATGTGAGCATCTGTCGTGTGCTTATGTGTCAGAAGTGATAATTGTGCGAGCAGCTTGACAAATATCAAACAAAGTGCAGCAATTGTATTGCTCGTGATTAATTGGCTCCAGTGAGGAGTTTGGGTAAAGGTGACAAATGTTTTTTTAGGGGGCCTCAAGACGCCCGAAAACTCAAAAGTATATGCTTGTAAAAATGTTTGCCTTTTTCGTGGAAAGCTACATAAAATTATCCCGACAATTTTTGCAAATTCTTGAAACTCTCGAAAAAAAATGCGAGCCCTGAACATGACCTCTGAAAATGTTCTCAATATTGCTAGTACAGTATTTACTTACTTGGGAAACCGGCTTTGCTTTTGCGCAGTGTAGTGTAATTGCACATCAGAGGCACCAGGTGGTGCAGTGGTGCTCTCATCGCCAAAGTCTGTGTCGGAGTTTTAAACTCAACATTTTTTTTTCATTTTTTTTTTTTTTTTTTCTCAATCAAATTCATGTGATTTGGAAAAAAAGCTTAATGGATTTAAGATATTAGTTTAATGTTCCAGATCAATTTACCTTTAATATTATTTATTTATTTTTTAAATAAATAAATTAATTAATTCAAAAAATATATATATATATATAAATATATATATATATATATATATATATATATATATATATATATATATATATATATATATATATATATATATATATATATATATGTTTTTTTCAGACATTTGGATGTACTTATTTTTTTTTTCAGATTCAGTATAAGCTGTAACCTGTATAAAACCATGTAAAAAGTAAAGATCATTTTTCTGATTATTTATTTTTGTTAATTGTTATAAAGGTTAAAACTGTATGTATATTCATACAATTTTCATAGATAATGATCTAATTTATAGTCACCGCAGCAAGTGTGTGTGTATGCGTTTTTGTGAGTGGGGGGGGGGGGTTCTCTTTTTTTGGGGGGCTTTGCAAAAAATAATTGAGAAGCACTGGGCTAAAGATGCGACAGCAAATGGATGGAGGAATAAATCAGAACCAAACAAGTTTGTCACTGTCCAATGGAAAAGCATGCATGTATATATTTTATTGGTAACATTAAAAAAAATGTTTTTGCGTAATATGTTGTGATGCATGAAGCTACATTATCCGTTAGCGTGGACGTGCCTAGATTGAAAGTGCAATCCTTACTTTGAAGCGCAGCGGGACCCGTCATCTTATGTAGAATCCTTTGGGCTTGGGCCTGCAATGGAGACGGGACAATATGAAAGCGATTTTTTTTTTGTCTTTGAAGAAAACCCTCCATATATTATTGAGACGGGCGAAACCCCGAGGGAGCGCGGCTGTGTCACGACCACAGGAAGCGGTTGTTGCCGGTTACGTACTTTTTGCAGCGGCAGAAGCGATGTCGGCGCCGCCTCGTCTTCCTCTGAGCCCGGCAGAAATGGAGATTATTATTTCAAAAGTAGGGAATAAATAGTTTTTCTTACCCGTCTGTGTCGGCAGGCGATGCAGAGGAGGAGGGGAAGGGCGGCGAGGACGACGGCGGCGCCGCCGACGCTCACCAGCATCCACGTACTCCGCGGTCGGACCACGGTCAAGGTGATTTGGGCCCGGGTCAGCTTGGTGTTGTGACGCCACAGCTCGCACCTCCACGTGCCGCCGTCATCCGGGCTCACTTCCGGAATGACCACTTGGGCCGGATGCGGACTGTTGAGGTCGAGCCCGGCGCGCGTGGCGGAATACTCGGGCGGGATCCACCTCAAACGGTGGTCTTGGGGTAACTCCTCGTCCAGGCCGCAGGTCAGATTGACTTTCTGGCCACTGGTAAGCGTCACGCCCGCGGATGAGACAACTGGAAAGGACATTAAGCTCAATTTAAAATCAAAAGCGATACCTAGTGATGGGAAAATGAAGCCTCAGGAACCACTTGGTGGTTTTTCTCCTCTAGATGTCGCTATCGGTTTAGAGTTTTTAGCGTTCTTCTCGCAGCGTGACGAAAATATTTGCACTTGAAGCCACCTGTGACAAACTCAAGGCCAGATACAACCTGCCATATAATTTTACGTGGCCCACGAAATGCTAATAATGACTTCAGATTTCTGGCAAAAATACCACATTTGCAAGTTATCATCAACTTTCACACATTTTTTTTAACAATACCACTTTTGAAAAGTTTTTAGCAGCCTCTGATTTCAATTGAGTAATGTGTGAAAATCATACTGAGTTTATTTGACTTTACAGTCACAATGGCCCTCTGACAGAAACTTTAACTACAGTGACATTTTTCAATGATTTTGAAGTATGATGTCGAGAGAGGAGCATCCAAAAAAACACTAGGGGGCTAAAATATTACATAGATTGTCAAAACATGACTGCCATCCCTTTTAAATGCTTACAATCGAGAGGTCGAGCGGTACACACCATAGGTGTGAAATTTAACCCATGTCGGGCTCATTTACTGCCATTCAAAATTAGAAATAGTGTCAATTTTAGACATATCGAAAACCCGATGTTTTATCATGGATTTCCCTCAATTTTTGCATTAATACGTTTGGCAACTCGCGAGTGAGAATTTGTTTTCTTCACTGGTCCTGATCCTTTTCCGTAGAACCTTCACTTTAAAGTGAAGATTTTGACTTTATTCTCAAGATTAATCAAACCGAATTCTCTTTTGAAGTGAGAATTCTGATTTTAAAATGAGATTTCTGAGAATAAAATCATTTTAAATTGAGAATTGTGAGATAAAGGAGGATTTGTGAGATACATGATAATCTTACAATTGTATTGCATAGTATATTATGCGTTTTCTTTTTCTTTATTTTACAGACTGATTCTCTCTTAAGTCAGAATTCTAACTTTGAAGTAAGATTTCTGAGAAAGTCAGAATTTTGAGAACAAAAAGAATCCTGCCAAGGCCTAACTTTTGTTATCTACTGTCTTCCGAATACAAATGATAAACATTTATCACTAGTGCAAGATATTGCTTGTTTTATTTGTTTTTATCTTTGTGTTTTGTGCCGACATTGCATTAAAAGAAATGGAGCCATTAAGGTACTGAAATGCTCTCTCTTGTGGGCAAGGTGAGCCACAGTCATCAATGCCCTTTCAGTTATTTTTAATATCATTTCACGCACAAATATATTGAGTCACAATATAAAAAAAAAAGAACTTGTGAGTGAAGGTATTGCTATAATTGATTATCCTTAACACAGTCACCGTGTAATCTAGCTCTAAGGCTGTATCAAAAAAATAAATGCTGCATGAGACCCAGAGCTGTTTCTAATATTTCGCCTCTCCCTTGAGCTAAATATTCGCCAGTAAAAGCAAATAAGTAGGATATTACCAACATCTTTTCAGATGGGAAATGCTCATAACGCAAAATTAAACAATTATAATAGATTGTGTTGCTCCTCTGCTGTGCCGCGCCATTAAAACGAATGGGGCTACACGGCTCTTTCATGCGTCGTAAAATCACGCCGGGGAAACATAAAATCCCAGCAACTCTCTTCTTGCCAACTGACATCTTGATGAATTAGAAATGATAGTAAAAATATGCAAAAATGAAGAAAAAGGAATGGGACAGTTACCTAACTTTAAACGGGATTTTTTTTCAATTGCGTGGGAACAAAGACATTTTTTAAAAATTACTGCAATGCATACGAATTATTATTACAGATACCCCCCCCCCCCCAAAAAAAAAAAACATTTTAAACTGTTCAATGTGTAAAAAGGAATTATTGTGGACTCACCCCGTAGCACCTCAACAGTCACGATCCTGTGCAGTAGGATGCGGCTGGTAAATTTGAACTCGCACATGTAGTGTCCTCCATCTTCGACCCGCCATTCATTTTTGCTTAAAATCAAGACGCCTTTTTGGAAATCCGCCACGAAACTTTTTCCCCTGCTCGTGTTGGATCTCCAGCCCTGTTCCGCGTCTTTCGGGGAGAAGGTGGAGATGGTCTGCTTGTTTGCGAGGAAGTGATGGTCAATTATTTTTGGACTGTAATGCCAGCGGACTTTCACCACGTTCCTGGATTGGAATTGTTCCCAGGAGACGTTGGCGGCAAAAGGACAGGGGATGCTGAGAGACGACAGCTCCGAGGTGTACACGGGATCCTCGGGATCTAGTAAGAGGTCTGCAAAAAGAAGGGACACTTTCATGAGCATCAAAAAAAAACATTCAGATTGCAGTATTTAGCTAGAAATGATGGGGCTATCAAAATGAAAACATTAAAACAGAATCATTTCAAAATGACTATCATAGACCCAAAAATGGAACCGAATCAAATTGTGAGATAAATATTTAATCCTTGTGTGATTAATCCAATCCTTTGATTTTTACATCAAAGGTATTTCACATCAAAGGGAAAGCGTTGAAAGAAGTTACTAGGGAGCTGAAATTTCACCCAGATGATGGCAACAATCCAAAGATCAGCATTTAGTTATCACAGTACCAAGAATGTGCCATCCCTTGGCTAAAATACTGCCAGAATGATGTGGAAAAAAATGAGACATTTCACATCAAAGGGAAAGCATTGAAAGAAGACAGCCGGAAGCTGAAATTTCGCCTAGATGGTGTAAACGTTGAACATGACATGACCACTAAGTAATCACACTAGCATGAGTGTGCCATCCCTTGGCTAAAATACTGGCAGAATGATGTGGAAGAAAATGACCAAAAATGGTCAAAATACTGCACAGGGGTTAAAAATGTCATGAAAGTCAAAAATAAGATAAAAATGGAAGTCTTGCACTGAGGCGACAGACCTAGAACGGTAATGTAAAGTGAGGCCCTGTCCTCGCCGTCTTCCTTAATGACAAGGCAGCTCCACTGGCCGTTGTCCCGGCCGTTGACGTTCGTTTGGAATTGTCCTCCGATCTGAGGAACGGTCTCTCCCGACGGTTTCATCCAGAAGATGTCGGGCGCGCGGTGATTAGGAGGGGGGTCCACGTGGCACGAGAGCGTCACCACTTCAGTGGGCAGCAGAGGAGAAAATCGCGAGTCGTCAGACACTATAAAGGAAAAGAAGATCTTTCTTCAAAAATTTGAACCAATTAATCGCGGCATTTTCCATCGCAAATAACACATATTTACTTGACTAAAATCTATTAATGGGAGTGAAATCTTCAAATGGACATTTCATCCAAAGAAGTCATTATTTGTATTATATTTATGTTGAAATATATTTTTAGCGTACGCTGCGAGCCGAAAAATGTGGACAGTGGGCCGCAAATGGCCCCCAGGCCTTAGTTTGGACACCACTGTCTTAACTTGATTAATCATAAAAGATAATAGGTCTGTTTTCATGAAGGATAAAATAGTCAATAAGTAAATACGATCGTGAGGCTGGACAATTTTAAACCAAACAATGGCTGTAAACGATTATCAAAATAGTTGTCGATGAATTCGATTGTTGATTAATCGATTCATGTTGTACACTGGTGCTATCAGTACTCGCTATCGATGAGTAGTAAAATCCAAAAAAAAGAACATTTTTACTGATTATCGAACATGGCTAATTGTAAAAGTATGCTAGCCCACCTGTGATTTTGGAGATTGTAAAAGTCTTCACCGGCGCGAGATCGCCATCTAATTTAGCCAGTCTCCGAAAAACCACGGTGCCAAAGTCGTCCGCTTTGACCCCTTGGATGTTCAGCGCCCCGTTTTGCGATATGGACAACCTGCCCGCCCAGCGCTCATCTGCAAGCAAAAACAAAACCGTCGTCATAATTTGTGATAAGATGATCAAATAATCACCTCGCACCTTTAGTGAAGGACCAGCCGTTCAAGGGGTTCTTCCAAGCCAGGAAGCCCTTTAGTAGGTTGTTGTGGGACCAGTACAAGTATCTGCTGGTGGGTTTGAGGCCATCTAGTCTGAGGGTGACCGTGTCCCCCTCCTTGATGTAGAGCACCTCCTCGCAGCCTGTCGCGCACGCACACAAAGCCGGTTCATTCAATACAGGAAGTGTGGACGCGAATGATGACGCAACTTACTTGTAGTCCACGCGAGAGCCGTAATGACGAGTATCTGGATGATCACCTTCATATCGGCCTGGATAACAAACAGTGATGCATTTTAGAGATGACTTTCATATGGGCCATTGCTCTTAACTGTTGTATGTGCTTTGGCCACAGGGGGGCAGTATAAGAGACGAATGGATAGAGATCCCTTGTTTATCGCAGAGGTTTCAAAAACTAAGCGAAATAAATGAGACGATTTTTTTTTAGTTTATTACGTTATCTTTTTTGTTTTTCATTCATATGATTTTCTTATAATATTTAATGTTACCTTTTCCCCATTAACTCCTTCGATTCCAAAGACATTTTTACGTTTAAGAGTCCAGACATTCGAGCTACTCTGTCTACTGATTTAGCCAAGCGCTTGAAAAATACGTCTTTGGAATAGGATGAGCTACTTATGTTTATTATAATATACAGGATACTTTTAAACTCATTGTTTTTGTTGTGAAATTTTGTTTATCAAAAATAGGGTAATAATAAATAAATAAATACATAAATAATAATAATAAAAATAAGGTCAATTTTGTGTATTAAAAATACAAGCGGTATCGATACTTGGTATGGGTATCGGTGACGACTTCATTGAGTACATGACTGGAAAAGTTCTGAAAAAAAGTGGCACTGAATATCCCTCTGACCGTGCCCCATCGTTCTGACATGGAGTTTAAATGACCATTGGTCCAAAGTCCCTTAGCCAATCAGGACACAGAACACGACATACATTCAAATAAAATAAATAAAGAAAAAAAGAAAACAAAACTAAAACAAAGCATGAAAAAACAACAAGGCTGCAAAAGGTGAACCGCGTTATGGCGAGGGACTACTGTAAATTATACTGAAGGATTTCCTTAATTCAAAATATGACTCTCCTATTTTTTGCTTTTGTGCAAAACGGATAGCAGGGGGTGATGATTTGTCGCAGGAAGTGACGCCTTTGTGGTGGTCTCGGATTTGAGGAGCTAAGAGGAGATGAAAAGCCGCCGACAGTGGCGAGTGGGCGTCCTGCGGCGAGCGTCACGCGAGCATTGTGGTGGGCCTTGATTTAGTAAAGATTCTTATCCTGATTCCCCCTTCTAACGCACCTCCTCCCACACGCGTCTCTTCCAAGAAAGACGGATCTCTCCCTCGCTTGAAAAGAAACCACAGTACACATCACGCGCTCGATGCTCCTTTCTAAAATTCTCTCTGCGCGCTTACTGGTAGTGCAGTATTTTTTTTTTTTTGCTCATTGGCAGCACCAGGTGGGCATTAGTGGGAGTACTCTATTCAGAAATTCAGGAATCTGGGTGTACGTGAGATTTTCAAAGGTGTTTTGTGGGTATCAGTTCACGTTTTTTTTCATCCAAAAACGCTGTGCACTGGGAAGAGTGAATTAAGCATTACTGTTATTGTGTATGGTGTTCCACAGGGTTCAATATCAGGGCCCCTGCTCTTTGCTCATTGCAATTGGGCGCCATTAAAACAAAACAAAACATGGCATTTCCTTTCACTGCAAAGTCAGATCAACGCTTTCTACTTTTGTACGTTGATAAAACGAAAACAGAAGTTAGAGGATTTCAAATAAGAAAGTTAGTGCTGTTAAATCTAGTTTTGTTCTTTATTAACTAATGCAGCTTTCTAAAGTAAACCTGTTTTGTTGTTTTTTCGTGCTAATTTATGCTCAGCACTTTGTATGCAGTTATGCTTGTTTTTAAAGTGCTCCATGAATAAAATGGAGTTATTTTCCTGCTTATTGGGACAATGAATATGTACAGTTTAGGCGAAAATCAATTTGACAAACAAAACGCAACGTGTCAGCCCGATTCATCAGCTGTCAATCATCTCCCTTGGGGAGCGCGCGTGTGCATTACGGCGCGCGACACGGCAACAACAACAACATGACTGTGGCGCAATGTTTGTGATAATGGGTAGACATTTGAAAAGCCAGCGTGACTGCTGCTCTCATTATTCTGTTGATGCATGCTGAGATGTACTTGCACAGTGTTTGCAGGAATTAAGGTAACAACGCACTTTAGTTTTTTGCTTCCTGCCACATTGTATTGACTATAAATTCAGTACATTCTATATTTTTTTCATATCTGAAGATCTGTAGATACTTTATGTATCTACTACAAGCCCCACTAATAATAATACAATTAATTTTACATGAAATATGTTTTAAATTGAGCCCTATAGCATAATCGCCAAAGCCATATTTTAACGTCACAAAATCCATTAAAAAATAAATTCTTGCAATGTTCTTGCTAAAAATGTGATTTTTTTATAATGTTGATGTAGATTCTCAGTGGTTCAAATTGATCATAATTCACAAAGATTAAATCAACAATTGCAGCACGACAATCCGAACAGTAACAAACATAAAAACACGTATTATGAATTAAAAGTTATGAAAAAATGTACAAGCGACGATAATCTTAAGTTTGAATAAGACGAACGTCAAGAATAAATGACAATCAATCCAGTTCCAAACATATTTTAGCATATTATATTTTAATGCGGGTGCTTTCAATTATAGCGGGATCGCACCGATTTATAGTATGAAACAAAAATGACTGTTCAACGCTAAATTCCCTTTTTCGTACGATTCACAGGAATGCGACATCTTAATTTGACATCTTAATCAAGAGATAAACATGACTGACTTTTTTACAAGCTTTTTTTTGTAAAACATTAACGTATAACAAAAATAATGATGATCTACTGTTGAACGTATGATAAAATTTGGGTTCATTAATTACAAAATTAACCATCATGGAAAGATAAGAAACGATATTTGAGCGATATAAAAAGTTCCCATTTATTCCATCGGACTAAAATATTTTTAAGCACTGTGCGTACGTTTACGTAACGTGCTATTTCTTTGGTCAAGAATCATTTTAAGGTGTTTAAAACACACGTCAAATAATGTACTTACAGTTATTGATGACATCTCTGTTATGTAGTGCTGAAAAGTTAGCACAGAAAGTCTTTTGACTGATGCTGGGTTTAGTCTTGCACCTCCCTCCACGCGCTCTAATTTGATTGGTCTGCAAACACGAGCACACAATCACTCATTAAACACTGCATCACAATATTACTCAGCGTCTTACTCACTAATGATGACATTTCACATTACCATTGCAATTACATTGTTTTTAAAAGTTGACTTATAAACCGATTTCAAAAAATAAACACAAGTAAAATATTGTTTGGAATTAGAATAGCATAATCTTGAGGGCAAAAATGCTCCGTACTGTATGTAAATATAGTGAAAAATAATACCACCGTACCCCTCGCAGGATTCATTAACCGCCATCTTGAGGCTTGATTTGCATATTTGCTCAATTATGTCGCCCTTAATCACATCATTACACTGCCTAGATCAAATTTACCTACGGGGGTACGCTTTAAACTGATAACAGCAATTACCGTATTGCACTGGGTCACCATGAAGTATTAGATGGGGATCAGGGCCAGGGCAGGATTTTAGTATAACAAAGAAAAATAAAAGATAGGAAAATGTAGTTTATACACAGGTGTGTGTGTGCGTATATTTTATACATATATATATATATATATATATTAGTAATTCGGAATGTCAAATGATTTTAATTAAAATTTCCCATAATTAATTACAATTAATAGCATTTTTAAGCTATTTTCTACAAAGCATATTTCAGGGCCATCATGATTACAAATATATATATATATATATATATATATATATATATATATATATATATATATATATATATATATAAAAATTTTAACCCTTGAAAACACTGATTATTTGCCATATTCTGTTTTGGCAAAGTTGGTAAAATGACTTAAATATGTATTTTGATAGTGAGGCGCTCCCGCGGCGTGACGCGCTGTGTGTACGTGAGATGATTTTGTTGTTGAAAATCACATCATCTGACGGAACTTTGGCTTGCTGATGATTTGCGCTAATGGAATGACACCCCAGGTACAAAACATGAGCGCTGACACACAAACACACACACACACACACACACTGTGTTCATTAGTGTCTCACACACATATGCAGAGATGAATACAGGTCGTTATCAAGTCATGAAAAGGGAATCCTGTTGTTTTTAATGAAAAACGCCCACATTTACATAACAGAATAGTGAATTGTTCAGCAAGAGGGAAGCAACAGAGAACCAAAAGTTTTGGTACAGTTTTCATATTGTTTACGTGTCACCTATAAGCTGCTCAATAATAGCAACAATAATAACAACAATAATAGCATTCATTTGTTTTGTTTTTTTTCAACAACATTAACAAAAATTGTGCTGAGTTTTCTCTGTTGTAAAATTAAACACTAACAAATTTGAAACAGGTGTTAAAAGGGGGTACCCCCTGAGGGTACATAAAAGCACTTCAGAGGGTATGTGAGATAGTGACAAGGTTCCAGCAGATATCAGCAAACGTTTTCTTTTCAAATTAAGAGCAAATTACATTGAACATGAAGCAACTTACCAAACTGTGTTATGGCGGCAACTCTGTAAAATGCTGTATGCCTTTGGGTTTTATATAAATGGATTGAAATGGATGAAAAAAAGTTTTTTTTTCCAGGTTTGTAATAAATATTGTGAACAGCTCCAGATTAAAGGACATGGCACAATTGGATGCTGTTATACTTTGTTTTTTCAATTAGTGTGTGAATCTGGTGGTATTAAAAAGACCCATGCAAAAAGGGACTCCCGCCGCTTTATAAAAACGACTCAAAATTCAAACTAATTGACTATCCAAATATATAAGAACACTTACTGTATGTCAGTGGTGTGATTGACAAGACGATCGGTCCAGGGTGGCGCCAGAACTTTCGCCCTGAGTCATCTGCAGAAGAGAAAAAACATTGAAAACAAATGACGGAAGACACCTTGTGTAAGTATTGTGATGCAGTTCTGAGAGAACGCATACAGGTGTTTCTTACACACACACACACGCGCACACAGGAAGTCACACACTCTTACATCTCTCATGGGATTACACAAGATTTGGAAGTTGGCAGTACAATTTATAAATGCATGATCTGTATGGTGTTTTTTTATTATTTACTTTGGTCATTCAGTGAGATCACACAAAATGACCTATTTATATATGGCAATGCATCAACATTTATGCTTTTCGAAAATACCAAAACCAAAACTTGAGCTGACTATTACGAATAACAAAACATTTCCAGGTACTTCAAAGTATCATCATAATAATAATATTACTAATAAAAGAAAAGTAAACCATATTAACGGGGTCGTTTGCCAGATTAACACAACACTTCGGCGAGTCAATTTTTGGGCAGAAAAATGTGTGTTTAACTTTTTTTTTTTTCCAGACCAACTGTTTTTCGAGTGTATAGTCAAAATTTCATAAAATAATTAGATCATACATAGTTAATAGAAATAACTTGTTGGAAGTATCAAGGAGGCTAAGAATACTGCATACATGTAAAAAATGCAAAAAAAAGAAACATTTCCCCTTACATTCAATAATCCAATTATGGTTCACATACCATTTGTGTCAATGTCATTCAGCTTTCTGGGTGTTTATTAGAAAATAAAGCCAATTTTTTAGGTTGCCTTGCACAAAATGACATATTGTAAGGGTTGTTTTGTTCAGATCAATATGATTGTCCTTTTTTTTTTTTTTTTTTAACTTAAAATTGAGCTACTTTTAACACAATTGATTTTAGGGTGTGTATTGGATGAACTTAATATTTCGTATCCAAGATATAGATCTAAAACAAATCAAAATATTGATGTGCAACATAACAATGATATATAATACAATCTGTAAAAAACAAAAATCATTTCAAATGGATCAAACTCATACTTTGATACTGTACACATTACATGCAAAATATGAAAAGTTGAAGATTGATTTTGTATCAACAATACATGGAAACCAAAATCACATATCTTGTTTTCTCCTCACTTTAACGTACGGTGGCCTCTTTTGGTTCACATTTGCAATGTTTTGGTGGTTAACTTCTCATGTGAGCACACCTGTGTTTTTGCGACTGACTGTCTGCACCAGTTGTGGGGAAATACACAGATGTTACCCAACGCAAAAGTGTAGTCAAGTCACCGAGCGGCATTTAAGACTGAAAGAGAGATTGATTGGTTTATTTCAAAGTTGCTTTTTGGCACAAATAAAAAAAAAGAAAGAAATGCAGAGCTTGGAAAAGAAAATGAGAGTTGAAAATTACTCACGTAGATAAAAAGCATCAAAGCAGCTTGGCTTTAAAAATGCACTGTAAATGGAAGTTTTTTACATTCTCGTCAGTGACAGTGAAAGCTTCATCATCATCGCTAATTTTCTTTCTCTCCTTAGCATCATCTTTAGTTTTCTTCCAGTTGCTTCGTCAGCGCGTGGGGAGGGCGGGCGGCTTTTTCTTCTTCTCCAGCCGCCATGGCGCCAGAGCAGCTGTCGGGCTGTGATAAAGATTGGAGGTTTTTGCACTAATTAGCAGAGCGCTGGCTGCCGATTGAGCAGAGCGAGTGCAGGGGGGATAAAACGCGGAGATGAAATACCCGCGACACTGGCAGTACCGCCGGCCCTTCATGGCGTTCTTCATCTGCAGGAATCGTTTCTGAAGTTGAAAAACAAAACAAAGGATTCAAATCGGCTCATGAACGTTCAGTTTTCAAAATATTTTCCTCAAAATAAAGATGGAAACTTATCATAAAACCAAACATTAAACAAGAAACTTATATGTTGCGTATTTAGTAAGCAACAAAGTCTGCTAGCTTAATGCTAACACATGATGGGAAAAGCCAGACGGGCCAAGAAGCATAGCATAGCTACCACTAGCATGATAGCTATAAACTTATTAAAAATGTAACACATGCATGCAGTAATAACATGCAGACAGACAATATTCACAACACTCACATTGCTTATAGTCTTTATCCTCTGTGAAAATAATCGATGCTCTTGGCGTCTTCTGTCATTCAATTTACATGTATTATTTCTATGTTTACTGCCCCCTGGTGGCCACACAGTGCACACCAGAAGTAGCAGCACAATAAATTTAACAGGAAATCATGAAATGGCGCACGTGTGTATGTGAGTGAGTCAAATTGACCCAAAAGAGTATCTATGAGATATAAATATGTAGTGCGTGGTTGCAAAAATGCAAAATGAACCATTTATATGTTGATATTCTTTAATTTAAGCAATCAGAAGAGGTTTTGTGGGACAAAACATACTTTAAACTACTTTTTCTAGATATTCAGAATGTCATGTTTAGGGGCGCATACAATATATTATTGTTTTAAAAAAAAAGATTTGGGTTGACTTTTCGTGAACAGTGGAGTCATTCACTGGCCTGGGATTTCATCATCTTCAACTGGAAACCAACCATTCACTATTATGGACGTCTTTGATAGTATAAGAATAATTTGAGAAAACAAACATGGGCTGGATTAAAAAGCAAAACAATTTCCTGACGCTGAATAAGAACCCTATTCATTTTGGCTGCTATTTAAGAGAAGAAAAAAAAAAGCTGAGGTCATATTTCCGTGACTGTCAAAATGTCGTTAGGTGAAACAAGCCCACGTTGCAAAAAAACTTCCACGACATCATCCAATAGTTGACAGATGTTCGACATGTCACGATATCCATTTTGAAAAAAATGCACGCGGGTCGGACGTCTTTTTACCTTCCTCCTTTTGATGCGGCAGGACAAAACGAGCACCAAGGTGAGCAGCAGGAGCACCAGCAGGCCGCCGGCGGAGGCCACGAGCCAAAAGTGCAGCTTGGGAAGCCCCAACTGGCTGGGGGGAGGGGCAGAATAGCCTGAAAAGCAGAAGAGACAAGCACAAAGATGCTTAAGCAAAACCACATCATTGTTTTGTTGCTTCTGCTAACATGACATACCCTTAGTGCTTGGGGAGCTTGTTGTCATGGAAACACCTGCAAAGTGGGGAAAAGGGAAACATATTTGAAAAGTACCCTTTGGCAAAAACCGTCCTCCGGATTTCTGCTTCCTACTTTTAACATCAATCTTCATTTCCTCCATGTAATTGGACCCACGGTGGTTGAAAAGGCACTGCCACTTCCCGGCATGGGACGCCTCCACCGGATCCAGGCGAGCGATGCCTCCATCCCACCGACGAGAATCGCCGGGCCTTCGCCATTCCGGTTGCGGGTCCGAGGTCAGCCCGGTCACGTGACATCGCAAGGTAGCCAACCGGCCCAGCCGCAGGTCACCCGGAGGCTCCACTGACACTAGCGACCGGATGCAAAATGTATCACTTTTGAATTTATATTGAGGATCGCTTGTCCAAGTTAGTTGCGTGTGTGCTAATTCTTGTATAGAGATTTTAACAGTATAATTTGATGGTTATCGATGTCGTTATATCACTACATATTTTTTTTTATTGATGGGAAATTTGGTGAGAATACACACATTGTATGATGTTATCAAAACACAATATAGTGTTAGTAGAACCACATATTCGATGAGACACACCATATTGTAAAATAAAATCATGTTCATAAATCAAATTCAGTTTACATATTTACATTTTTGAATAATGAAATAAGACGCTGAAAACTGTTGGTAAGATGCACATGGCAGTTTTTACTTTAGAATGCATTTCATTTTATCAAAAAAAAAAAAACAGTACATGTATTGTTATTATTATTATTTCTTTTTTATTGATAGTAGAGAAATTTGATGACAGCTCAAAAATTGTATGACGCTATCAAAACGCTGTTCACACATCTTGTTTTATGGGAATAATATCAAGACAAAAATAATAATATGTGTTCTAAAAATTGTTTAGCTTGTTTTTAAAAAATTGCCTTTGAAAAATGACTTAGGCAATTCTGTCATGTAGCTGACAAAATTTGTATTTCTTGCACAAGTAGAATTATTTATAGAAAATCAGATATTATGGATCATATTTATACATAAAAAGTAAAGAAAATGCCACTTAAATGACCAAGTATGATAACGTTCAGGAAAAAAAAGGGCTATGCTTTGATATTAAGACAGTCAAGTGACAGTAAAGACTTAAAAACAAAAATTTGTGTGCAATTCAGCACTCACCAGAGACGACCACGAGCGTGTGCACGTTTGTCTTTTTGCCCACCGAGCATGTGAACTCTCCGGCGTCGCTTTCCTCCACGGCGGTGATCTCCATATTGGTCTCCTGCTTCAACTTGGCCCTGGACGCCATGGGACTGTCACCTGGCGCAATTTAAGAACAGAAATAAAAACAAAACAGGATGAATTCATGACTGTTTGTTTATTTTTCCTTTTTTTTTGTACCTTTGTGCAGCATGCGAGTATTGCCACTAATCTTGAAGATCATTTTGTCGGCGTGACGCCACATCATACTGTTGACAAAGTTGTCGAGGCCGCACTTGATGATGGCCCGCTGACCCGCTTTGGTATGGAAAAGCTCGCCAGCAGCCTGCAGAGCACCCAGCACTCAAGAAAGAAGACATCACAAAAATGTTGTCATTATACATGACAAAACATCGTCAATACTCACGTACTGACTCACCAAGTGCAAGCCATGTGATGGTGGTCTTCATCTGGAGTAACTTGCCTTGAAAATGTTCGAAAAAATATTACGGAGTTAGTGCAGCTTTAAATTCGGGATTGATGTGCCACGCGGAGCTTGTGCGAGATAAGATGAGCTGATTCCAAAACCACTAAGCTTCTTTTTCACTTCCTTCCTCTCGTGTGTCTTGTATTCAGTAAAAAAAAAAAAAAAAAAAAAGTTGGTTGGCTTCAAATGTCACTGGATATGATCATATTCTCAAGCAAATAATTCATGTAATTTAATTTGGATGTCTAAACTGTCCAAATTAAATTAGAGTTGAGTTTATCTGTATGATGATGCATATTATTTTAAAGTGTTTTTTTTTCCACATTTTTGTGATTTAAAGACCGTCCAAAAATGTCTAGGCACAAAGCACACGTTAAAACAATTAAATGTAGTTTATAGGTTTCGGATGTCCAAAAAAAAAGTCATTTTAAACCATCAACATCAATGTTTTTTTTTCGTCTTGGGACATCCAAAGATATTAAATAATCCTGACTTTTATTAATTATATTTTCTTCTGTGAGCTAAAAATATTTAAACAAAAAAAAAAAACATTATGTTGAAAATGCATTATTAAGCATAACTTTACTTTCCACTTAAAATGAGTATTTTTTAAGTGGACTGTGTCATTAAATTGACTCTTAAAATACACATTTAATTCAAACTGCATTATTGAATGGATGATTTACTTTCCACTTGAAGGTTGAAAATGTAAACGTATTATTTTGGAGTGTCATTAAAGGAACTTAAAATGTATTCATAAATAAAATATGGAAAATCTAAACATTATTTTAAAACAAAAATCAAAGACAAAGATCGGGTACATTGATAAAAACTATCGGCGGTAAATCAAGCAAAAAGAAAGTGGACTAAACAAGTTACGCCGAATTAATATTCTGTGCCAACATAACCGAAAAATATTTCATATTGTTTCATATGTCACAATACTTACCTTAATTCAGAGGGCGTTACGTGCAACATTCTCATTGAAGGCACAAATCTTAGCTCATCCTCAGCTACACTTGCAAGGATTTAAAACACTGTAGGAGGCACAACTTGAAAAGAAACGCAGAACAAAGAATGCTGCAATTTGGAAGCTTACAGACCAACTTACGCCACACAGAAACGAAATGTGGCTTTGCTCTCCGCGCTTTTGCAAACTGAGCTGAAATTCTGCATACAACATAAATTTGTGATAATGTCTCCACCTAATTCACATATTTCATATGATGATGTTAATTTGCTCGTCTTAAAAAATGGATGAAATGGAATACAGCACACACAAAAATAGCATCGAGGCTGGAAGTTGATTCGGTGTTTTTATTTTCTTTCGGAACACACGTCGGAGCTGACACATTCTTCCCATCACTTGTTTTCTCTCTCTCTCGCTTTGAGTGAATGAATAAGGTGGAGAAAAACTTGGCTTAAGTGAGGAGGAGGAGGAGAGGGCAATTCTGGAAGGATGTTGACTGTACTTTTCAAAGGGGGAGCACATGCATTGTAAACCAATAATGGACACGCAACTTTAGAGGCTGAATGGGGCCTTAGATATTACAGTACTTGAGTTTGATTCATGGGGGAATTACTTAGAAAACTTGAAGAAAAAAAAACTCAGCCAAGTAGTGCGCAGTCATATGAGTATTTGTATTTACAGTTATGAACTGTGCCAGGGTCTTTCAAAGACATTGCAGGGAAGTAAGTGTGTATCTGTGTGTGTGTGTGTGTGTGTGTGTGTGTGTATTAGCATCCACACTCGCCACGTTCGCCCCAAAAAAGTGCTGCAGCAGCCCGCTTGGTCTCATTCAGTAACCCGTCGGTAGAAGTAAAGGTATCCCAGGTCCTTGGGGGGTTTCTCGGACGCGCACACCTTCTGGTCGTTGAAGATGACCCACCTGGAAAATATAAAGGAGTTACATTACTTGTTGAAAAAATATCTGAGAAAAATATTAAAAGCTACATCTGTGGTCGTAGAAGACGGCGCGCACATAAATACATAAAACATATGAAAAACAAGGAAGGCTCCATTTGTGTTTTTCAAGATTACTCTCTATAAAATGACAAGCTCTGTCAACAGAACATAATAAAAAACATTACATAATGAAATGTATTTAATAAAATGTTTTGCACAACTCAGGTGATTGAAGATGACCAACAAATCTTGAGAGGTTGTTTAGAAAATACCGGTAGTCGAAAAAAGTTATAATTCAATCAGAATTTGGGGAGCGGGTGCAGCGACCCACTGTGCAATCGACTTGTGTTTTTACATAGAGACACAGCGCCCTCTGCAGGTACAACGAAGCAACGGGCACCTTGAAATTAACCGGAAAAATACTAGTAGGAAGCCGTGGGACCATTTCTTCTTGAATGTAACAATCCAATATTTATGATGACAATTTGAGGCCACTTACTGCTGATCCTTCTTGATGTGACAGACGTAGTGGCCGCACATTGTGCTGGTGCCCATGTGGCTGATGAAGGCAAACAGTTCATATTCTGGACAGAGCGGAAGAGAACATAATCAGCCACCAACACAAAAACTTGACAAAAACATTTCCGAAGGAGACACTCGCGGTAAAAGGTTAGTGCTTGCCGGCGCCCACTTACTGCCCGGTCCGTCTCGGACGCAAGGTCCGGGCGGAGGATCCCGAGCGGCCTCGCTCTCGCCGGCCGAGCGACCTCCTTCCGACACCTCCATCGATTCCAGGTCATCCAAGTGCGAGAAGATCCAATCCACGGCTCGCTCCAAAGTATTGCTCTGATGGACAGCAAGAGATATATGTCAAACTGCACATTTTGGGAGTTTTAACTGAATCACTTAACATAATTTATATTTGTTTACTTAACAACATTCTTATTATAAAATGAATTATGATCAATTTCAACTCATTCAACGCCAAGTTAACGTACGCATTTATAGTGTATGCTTTTCTCAATTTTTTTCCCGTGGAAGGGTAGAGGAGGATCTGAAGACGATTGCCACTGGAATGCGTTGATATTGCGTATGTGGAATATGAATTATCAACAAAATCCACCTGTTTTTATTTATTCGCCAATTTGCCACTGTCGCCTGAAAATGACACCACAGTTGCTAAGAGCTCCAACCAATCACAGCTCAGGTTGGACACAACCAGGTGAGCAGTGATTGGTAGTTTACTACTCAGCAACTGTGATGTCATATTCACGCGCCGGCCAATGACAAAATGGCCACCCCCTGAAATGGATCAAAACGTGTAATTTTACTGATTAAATAATATTCAACAAACACAATGTGGATCAGAATGCCGTGTTTAGACAAAATATTGTTAGAATAAAAAAAAAAAAACTTGAATGAAGTAAGTGATATCGAATAAGATTAATGTCCTACCGTTGCTCGAAGTGCTTTGGTTGCTTGTTCTCGGCTGAAGCCCATAGAGACAATGGTTGCCAGGTGCTCCTCGGACACACTTTCCATCGTCGGCGTGGTGCCGCCGCTGCAGCCGGGTAGGACCAAGGGTGCGGAGAAGTCTGCGGCCAAACGCAAATCAGAGAAGCGCTCAAATGGAAGTGAACTCCGCCTGACTGTTAATCGGCGCCGGCAAGCGCACCCGGATCTTCCATGTGGCCCATCACCCAGTTCATGGCAGAGTCGATGCCGGTGTTGCCGGTGTAGTACACGGCTTTTTTGCACGCCTCCAGGGGGAAGCCCATGTCGCACAGCTGCGACACGGTGGACTCGTCAAGGACCGGAGCTGACGGTGGTTAAAAGGCTGAATTACTTTGACGACTTCGTTGTTCGTAAACAAGCAGTCGCAAGAATAAATCAATAAATACAAAATAAAGGAAAAATAAAAAAAATGTCAACACGTTTCCTCATATGATGGCTGGGGATGTTTCTCAAGCAGCATTTTTCAGATATTTCAAATATTACCATCGTAGGAATGTTTAGGTCATTTTTGAGGGTGAGCAAGCACCTTTAGACTGAATCAAAGACACAGTTAGTATGCCTTTTAAGTTAAGAGGCACCACTATATCAATATGTAAAGATGATTACTTAAATAGAAAACGAAATGGATAAAATGCCTATATAAATATGTAAAGATGATTATTTAAATTGAAAATGGAATGGATAAAATGCCTACTATTAGAAGAATGCCCACTATTTGAGCAGGTATAACGTACACTACATTGAACTGTCTAAAGCAGAGCCCCGCCCCAAGAACGACTCCCACATGATGTCAAAATTGAAAAACCAAGGCAACATGAGGACGTCAAAGGCAGAAAAGCAAGAAAAGGAGGAAAAGACGAGTGGACGTGTATGAGGAGGAGGAGAAGGAGCAGAAATGACAGACAGACTGACACAGCAGTGGGGAGTAGAGAGAGTCGTCCTCCTCGTTGCCGTGGGAGCCCAGGATACCTTTAACCTCCACATCGGGGGTCATGAGTGGGGGTGGGGCCACCTCTGGTAAGAGCTCCTCTCCCGGCTGCTGCCCCGACGCACGCAGCGCGCTTAGGTCCAGCGTGTCGGGAACGTCGATGCTCACATCTGCACAAAACGGGTGAAATGTCATTACAGCTACAAAATGTTGAACTCAAGATCATCATCGAATCTTGTTATTAGTGAGGTATTTTTTATTTACTTTGCTTTCAAATCTCTTCAACTGTAACTGCTTTCAAATGTCAAACTTTCCATTGCTGTTTATAACGTACTGTATACAGAGTTTTAGGTACCGTGATTTACAAGATTTTGTTCATCCTTCTGTCAGCGCAATATTGCTTCATTTTTAGACTTTGTATTATAAAGCATGAAGAAGTATTACAAAATAAATCACTCAAATTACCCAGCTTCTTCGGAACCCAGTCAAGGCCAAACGTGAACTTCTTTATCTGTATGACCAGGTGGTCGGGGAACGAGGCAAAACGGGTTGTTCTGACAAAAGAAACAATTTGAAAAAGATATGAATAAATGCAAACAATGCCAAATTGCCTGTTAATCCTGTCAAGTGTGCTTATACTTGGTGGCAGTGGTTTTGGCCTGCACAGCGGAGCTCCAGAAGTCCGTGAGGAGTTCCGGTTCGCTGAGGGCCGCCATGCAGACGGCGAAGGGGATTTGCGCTCGCACGGGCATGCTCGTCGAGTCGCCGTTTTCGCGCCGCAGCTCCGCCTCCTGCAGCTCGTCTGTTGGGCGGACGTGATTAGGGACACCGGGTTCAGATGCCGTATTCCCATCCGCCCGCTGACCTGTGTTGATGGCCTGGTCCATGGGCACGGGCAGCTGGATGATGTAATCCACCCGCTGCGTATACTTGGCCTTTTGGGACTGCTGGCACACAATCTTCTCCTCCACCAGGAACCGGAAGGCTTCAGATGGGTTGGGCCCCGAGCGACAGTTTCTCTGCAGAAAGAAAGTTACAAAATAAGGAGGGGGGAAACGACGGATAACTCAAATGTAGTGGTGACGCCTTCAAACCTACCTCCACCATGTTTATGAAGTGCAATAAATACTCCTGAGCATCCTGTTGTCGATTGGTGGAGAACTCTGGGTGGCCCCGCCCCACAAGTGCTTTGAACATTCTTGGCGCTATGCCGATTTGGTAATCCTGCAAATTAGAGGTTGCGATAATTAATCAACACCTTATCGATAATCGTGTTTGTTGATCATTTTTTTTGATAGCTGAATAATTGTCCATAACTGAAGAAGAACTGAAAAACAATCTGTCCAAACCCTCAGCCACTGAACAGTAAACCTTCTCGGATTATTATCGTGTTAAGACGGATGGCTGCTTTTATTTTGAAAAAAACTTGTCGATATTTTAGCCCATTTTGTGACATTTTGATCAAACCGGTAAAAGAGTCTTCATAAGAAAATATGTAAGAGAATTATTTGCATTTTTAATTTGAAAAATGATCCACTTTTTGAATGAGGAAGTAGATGATGACACAGTTTTGAAAATCCAGTTAAAAAATGTTAAATTTGATAACGCTACTTTGCCCATCCCTAATTTTTTTCTTTACCTTGTGCTCAGCAGCACCACTTTCATCCTCGGGATCCGGTGCCGGTTTGGAATATTCGCCCGACAACAGGCCGTGACCCAGTTTGGCACTATGAGGACGACCGATTATGATATTGCAGACAGTGAAACTGACAAGCTGATTTAGACATCACGCGGACTCACACTTGGGTTTTGAAGTCTTGAGTGGGGTCGCTCGGGGCCTCGTCTAGTATCTTGTCGATGTTGGACACATACCTGGAAGGTAGTCATGTTATTGCCGACATGGATTAGACACACTCAGCTGTTTTGCATTTCGAAGTGAATATCATCCAAAATCCAGTCGAATTAAACATTCCGACAGGTTCTTACATTGCAGCAAAGCCAATGAAGCGGAGGAAAAGAGGACGGGACGGTAACGAACCTGCTCACAAAGTCTGGAACGGTGAAGAGCACTTGCATGACGGAGTTGAGGTAGCAGCTGTTGCCCAGGTTCTTCATGCCGGTCAGGCCGGGCCCGAACAGGGGACGCAGGGTGGTCCCGGACTCCTGGATCACCTCCCACTCGCCGACGCGCTGGTTAACGGCTATCTCCAGTTCTGTCATGGTCCGCTCGGTCTGAGGATTCACACGAGGCGTGAGAAAACTCGGACCGCCGCCGATAGAACCCGCGGCCCAGTGCGCTTACCTTCTCCATGGTCATCATGTTGATGCCAAAGTGGAAAAGATGCTCAGGTAGCTTAGAATCCAGCACCATGTCATCCTCGTCGTATGAATAAACATCTAAATATGGAAATGACTCTGCTGAAGCTGCATTTTTTTAAATTCATTTTGCTCCTTTTTCACCTGCTCCATCAGGTGTGATGGTTCCAAGTTTGACCGCCAGCGGGTACCCCGTCTCTTGGAAGTAGAGCAGGGCGTGGTTGTTGCCCCCCGAGCCATCGTAGTACCGGCGACCGCAAAGCACCTTGCCATCTGTCAGGTTCATCCAGAGGTTCTCCTGAAGGCCGCAAACTTCGCACCGCCAGCCACTATCGCGCAGAAGGGCACAAATCATTGTAAAACTCTATTCAAGCACGGCCAAACGTTATTGTCTCTACAAATCTTAAAACCAACCGAAGCTCATCCCCATAGTGCTGCCAAGACCCAAAATGTCAAACAATTTCAATTCTAGTACAACCTCGGGACTAGCTTGTCAACAGTGCCGAAAATAATTATAATTATCAATTAATTTAATTGCTTAATTGATGATTTATTGTTGATGTAAATGGAATATAGAAGAAGTGAACATCAAATTAGAATGCTTATTTGTATCAAATTCAAATTGTCCTGCATCAAATTCAAATTGTCTTTCTCTGTCTCTCTCTCACTCACACTCAAAATTCCAAGATATTAACACTCCTCTCTTGGTCTCCCTAAAAGCGTGTGTAAGTGTGTTTCGAGTTAACTCGTCTGTCTGGCATGCAGGGAACCTTCGCACCATATCTCTGTGCAGTATAACTTTTGTCTTTTTAAAGGGCGCGATGGGGGAGGCACGAAGTAGTGAGGGATCATTGAATAATCAAAACTGCCCCCTTTTCCCCCCACCAAATAGGAAAAACTTGCTTTGAAATCCAAACAAATCAAAGGTACAGCATTACGAAAATGATTGTGCTTAATATATGTATGCGCGACATTGGCGGTACCTGACGGGAGACTGGTCAAGGCTCACCTGGGCGGGATCTTGACGCCGTTGTCAAGCTGCTTGAGGTCGGCGGCAAATCGTGACTCTTGTCTCACCTCGCCGTCCCACTGTTGTACTTGCAAGGTGTGGGACACCGAATCCGCGGCTATGATGCTCGCCATTGACAGGGATACCTTTGCAGCGCATGGAGAAAAAGCAAAGACTTGGTTGACAGGATATTAATATACTGAGATACCTTGACAATTTCAATTCAATCCAATTTCAGCACGCAATACAACTTGGAAAACGGGTAAGTCAAGGTACCACTGTGCTCCAATTTTGGACACAAGCAAGAGGGCGTGGCCTCAGAATAACTCACCCGCTCTAGAACGAAGTCGGGCATGGCTCCAAGGTCCTCCGATGTGACTTCCTGCCTGTCAGGAAAGATGACAACTTTGTAGTCCTCCTCGTAATTTTCCTGCTCCACATCGAAACCGCCTTCGATCCCTGCGCAGCCCACAAATATCACAAATGATTAGTTGCTGATATACTGTTCCTACAGAATAAATTGTCATTGGTATGTACAGCGGCACAATGAAGATTTGAAATTACACCAAAATTTAAAAAAAGAAATATAAGGACAGGCCGATTCTCATCATTAATGTAATTGTTATTTTGATGGCCAGTCATGGATCCATTTAAAACTGTTACCTTCAGGAGATTATTTTATTTTCCGTTAACTTCGTGAGAGATTCTTTTGATCCTGAGAACATTTGGTAATTTTTGTTTCAAATGGAACAGGTGAGTTTAAAACAAAGATGAGTATTATCCAAAATTTGCTTTTTTTCATTTAAATCTACAAACAATTTAGCTATCACTCTTAAAGGTATTTCAAAGAAATAATGAGGTGGAGTTACTATTTCTTAAAATGTTGATGTCAATATTTTCACTTAAAATTCACTTTTGGCTTCAAATATATTTATTGGTCTCTTTGTCCACTAAAAATCTAAATCGGAACCAGCCCTGAAATAATTATCTGTCTATCTTCATATATCTTAAATGTGGTAAAAATGTTGTCATAAAGGATCTCATCAACATAGCACGTGAACTGCCAGTGCACCTTTGCTTTTTCCGTGGCCTTTTTGTGACATCCTTCCTGTAAGACTGCGTTCAGAAATGAATGGCCAACTTCGTTGCCGTCCAAGTTCTTTTGTCCATTTCCCTATTTCTGTTCCAGTTGATCAACATTCAGCACATCATCCTTAGTTTCGGCTTTAGGTTTGTCCGTCACATACTTAATTATACAGCTATAACCAGTGTTCAATTGTTATTTTGTTGGAAAAGCTCCAGCTCATCTGTGACTCTAATACGGAGTCTACAGGAAATGGATCACACGATATGAAACTTTAGGTACTGCCTCTGGAGGTCAGCTGGGATTTAAATTGAACACTTTGAACAAATTGTGAACCTTCTAAGTACCACTGTTAGTTTTGTATGAATACGTTTCCATGTGTCACCTATAGCCAATCTGGTGGGCTTCTTCTTGGGCGGGTGTCCCGATCCAGAGTTGTTCTCATCTTCCTTCTGAGGGACCAAATGAAGCCGCTGATGAATGTATCATTTATATAGAACGTAAGGACACTAAATTGTATGTGTACCTTTGCCTTGCGAGTCCTTGTGATGTGCAAGTAAGCCCTCTGACCAGACCGAGCGTGGTGCTTGTTCACATACTGACTTCCAAAGCCCAGGAAGCTGTTCATGCACACGTACAAGCCTCCTTCGCTTTCCTGGGAAATCAAATCCAGACATTTGACGGACAACTCGGCGCAACCTGTCCTCCTCCTCCATCACCAAAAGACGTTGGGAAGAAGTTGGCATCGATGCTGCTAGCTTGTCATGTCACAGTCAACCTGTCACGATGCTAACTCGAACACAAACGGCAATTATTTCATACTTTATTCATGTCAACAGAAACGCGTTAAGAACAAAAAGACTGGCAAAGTTAGCTCACTAGCTAGTTTGACGGGTGAGAGTGAAGCTGCAAGCTAACATGCTAAAGTAGCTAAGTTTTCCCCATTCCGCTTATGGTGCTCCATTAGCTTAGCTTAACGTTCTCATGCTAGTTAAATGGGGCATTTACGGTAAATGGAGCACAATTTCTGTCATAATAAAACTAGTCGGAAATAGGTAGGGTGGAACGGTGTAGTAGTATTCAAATATCCTTGAAAAGGACTAAAAAAAGAGAACTGTTTCTCACCGGGGAGGAAAATGACAAGGCGCATTCATCTTTGTGGACGCGGTCCCCGGGTTTCGGCACCCGAATTGTGGACAAAACCGACATCAAAGCCTCGCAGACGTCCGCCATGACAAGCTAGCTGGTGCCGACGTTCGGTAAGAAAGCGTGGGTCCACCGGGCACCGTAATTCCACCGGCTCGGAGTGAGTTTATGATGCTGGAGCCCCGTAAACGTTGAAGTGTGTTTGACTTGAATGAACCATGAGACGCTACTGCCTTGTGTTGTGGGAAGGCCGTGAACACAGCTGCTTTGGTGGAGACTATCGTAACTACTACAATAAACGCCCCACTCTTGAACGGAAATGCGTTCTTTTAAACATTAAACACGTCGTTTTCTTACAGTCGTGCGCGATTTATTTACTAAAACACTCTCAATGCCAGAAGTTACTGCCATGTCCTGGAAATTAGAGCATTTGAAACAATCGTTTGTTGAATTTTGGGGTAGTTACGGTAATGAATGTTGCACACCAGCACATCTATCACCGTAACTGTCACAATACACGCCACAGCTTAAATTGAGATGCGACGTTTAAAAACGTCACCTCAAACTTGCGCATATAAATAGGTTGCTACATATAAATGTAACAGAGTTACTAGTATACTAAATACCTGAGAGTTTCCTTCAGGAGTAGATTCTCTTTGTGAATGTTACGGTAACATCACGAACACAAACTGTTGTCGTAACTATTACAATAAACAACTCCACCGCAGATGTTTTTAAACCTTTCATCTCACTTAAACCCATATATTACGCCTTTCAATAAAATTGTCGTGATTTTTTTCTAAAATAAAAACATTCGAAACAATTTGTGGTGATTATAACGTTTAACTAAGAGTGCTCAAACTGAGCGTTGTCTTTCTTTTATGATAGTTACGGTAAAGCTCGTGCGCCCGTAAACAGCGCTGCAGAGCGGCCTATCACGGTACTGCAAGTTCCACCTCTTTCCCCAAACTTCCTTACTCACGAAGTCTCTCCTCTTCTGCGGGGCCATGGCGCTTGCCCCCGACCTCTTCGCTGTATACGTGGCGTCTCAAGTCCTTTTTCTATGCTCGGGGTCCTCCGGTTCAGATGGCATTTCTTCGCTGCTGCAGCCCTATGACTTTTTGTACTACGCTGGGGTTCGTTCGTATTTCAACGGGCATTGGGCAAAAGCTGCGGAGCTAATAGAGAGGTCCATTGAGACCAAGGAGGCTCTGTTTAAGGTTCGAAGACAGTGTTATGAGGAATGTGGAGCCACCGGAGGGGATGCACTCCAAAAACTAGGTACATTGCATCTACAGTGCTTGTGTTTTGGATGGTCAACTTTACGTCAATGCGCTAATGCACACATTTTACATTCGGAAAAAAAAGCACAAAAAGTGAATCCAATTACGTACCTTCATCTGTCATCTTATGAGAGACCATTTCTGCTTGTCATTATGCGTTGGCGTAGTCAGATGAACAGATAAACTTTATGACTCTCACTTAGGTGAAGGTAAAATAAGGCCAGATCAGGCACTCCACATCAAAAATATTTGTCACAAAAATGACAATACGCTAGTGCTTTTTGATGCGAGAAACTTGACATTCATGATTTTGCAAGTCGCAGGCATATATTCTTTATCCTCTGCGAAGAACAAATAATATTACTTCACCATACTGAGGTGCGGTGACAATCTCCATACACACATCTATATAATACTGCCCCTAGCGGCCAAGGAGTGCACATCAGATTGAGCAGCACAATGTCCACTGAGTCGCATGCTTCATTTTGGGAAAAAAAAAAACATTTTATTTTGATTTAAAAGCATGATAAAGGATGATAAGATGCCCGTGCTCACCTCTACTTGTCTTTTTTTTTGTCAGAAAGTGAAAAGGGGAGCTTGTGGGACCTTTGGGCACTGGACTGGCTGCAGAAGAAGGCGGAGTGCTTGAGGTTCTGTGTAGGACGCTCAGTCAGCCATGTGGGGCAGCTTCCCGTGTCCACGGATATCGAGTACGAGTTTGGCAGCCGCAATGTGTACAATTTCCTGCAGGTTACATATTATAAGGTTAGTGACCAATCACAAATATCTGCCAATGCTTCCTCTGCATGTAAATGTTAGTCTGGAAATCAGTTTGTTACACAAAGAATCACATCATAATACATTAATAACATGGAGTCGGTTTTATAATACTGTTTTCACACATCTGTTTTTGTATCAGTTGGAAAAGCTGAAGAAGGCGGCAGCGGCGGCGCAGACCTACTTTGTGGCCAATCCCACTCACCTGGAAATGAGGAACAACATCGAGAAGTACCGAAGGATGGAGGAAGTGACTGATGAAGCTTTTTACGACCGAGAGATGGAAAGCGAGAAACACTGGGTGAGAAACACGTCATAACTTTTACACGATCCTCTCCGTTTTAGTAATATTCCTGTGTGTAAACAAGGATGGACTCGGACGTTGGTTCAGTCTGCTCGCTTCTTATATTGAAAATAAAGCCATAACAACATCAGGTAACAGGAGTTGCTGTTAGCTGCAACAATAAATGGCTGCCAACAGCCAATTAACTTCCACCCATTATGGCAATTATGGCTGTTATAAAAATGGAAATTTGTATATATTTTTTTTAACTGAATTTTGAAACCATAATTTTGATGAGCGACTGTAAATAATTCTGTACGGAACCTTTAGTAAAATTGTTTGATGTTGTGATGCCCCTCGCAGTTTCTGTACGATTCAGCACTGCAGCTGGAAGCGTCGTCCGAGTGGGCGCAGGCGGCGGACCAATGGCGAGCGTGCGTGAACGAAACGCTGCGTCAAATCGAAGAGTGTAGGGTGCAATGCGTGGTGGCCCAACAGCGCCTCCCCGAGGACCGGGGTGTGGACGGCGTCGATGGCGTCTTCGAGAAGGCCGCAGGTGCGCGAAAGTTTTTGTTTTGAAAGATAAAAGAGGACATTTCATTGAATGCTTTTTTTTTTGTCATCTAGTTCTTTCACTCTCGCTGTTGTCGTGCCAGCAGTCGTGCGTGACTCAGGTGTCCACGCGTCCCGGCAGGATCTCCTCCCAGGACGACTTCCTGCCCACTCAGCTGGAACACATGCACATCGCGCAGTTTAAAGGTTTGTGTTTTCAAAGCTTATTATTTGCATTCTCTCTTAATGTCCATTGAGGATTTCAGTATCATTTTATATGGTGACAGACACCTGATCAATATGATGAAAATTATTTTATCTTTAATAAATGTAATAAATGTATCCTAAATAAAATTATTTTATCTTCAACAAATGTAATTGTTTTCAACAGTGAAAAACATACATTGTCATTAGTCCAGCCTCACAAGGCAAATTATGAAAACTACCAAAATTGAGCCTTCTCATCCTCTGGCTCCTTATTATGAAAATGAACATAATAATAATAAAATATATATAATATTGAGCTAATTCTATCCCAATTGTCTTCAGAACCTTCTTCACTCAATATTTAGAATATTTTTTGTTATTTGTTGATGTTTGCTCACAGCTGGGGACGTGAGAGGCGCGGTGCAGACCCTGCGATCTCTGCTGATTTTCTACCCCGCAGATAAAGACTCCATAGACAACCTGCAGCTCTACAAAGAGACACTAGAGGGAGACAAAGTACCAGAACCTGCTCAGGTTGGACCGTCGAATGAATCATGGTTAAGAAGCAGGGTACACCAGCTGGCCGACAGCCCAATGTTTTTATTAAATAATTTTGATGATTATTTTGTTTAACTTTAGAGTTAAAAAAAAACATGATATTTAATCTAAAAATGAAGGTGCAATATGTAGTACAGGCAAGCCACATATCTGCCTCGCAGTTCAAAGGTTCGGGTTTGACTCTTTCAACAAGTCCTAATTGAAAATATTGATTGAGAAAAAATCTTGTTGTGCGTTCATCCCTACAGGAAATCGTCCACTATGTGAAACGCTCGTTGCAGGAGAAGGAGCTCCTCTTTTTCGGCATGGAGAACCTAAATTACACTTTCATTGACCCAGTAAGTCTTCATTTACTCATTCATTACCAAAAATGTATTTTTTTTTTAGTCAATTAGTTCAGTACTTTCTTGCCTAATCGAGTTTCACTTGATCATAATCGAGGACCAAAGTAATCAATTACTTTTGGTAATTACAGTAGGTGCCAAAGTAATCAATTACTTGTGCACACCAGGGAGCTGAAATTTTACCCAGATGGTGACAACATGGCACGACCGCTCAGTTAACACACTATGAGGGGTTTGCCGTCCCTTGGCTAAAATACTACGAGAATGATATGGGAGAAAATGACCCGAAAATAGTCAAAATTCTTCACAAGGGTTAGGTACTGAAGTAATTCATTACTGTAGGTAAATAAGTATTAATGTAATTGATTAAGTACTAAAGTAATGGATTACTTAATGTACAATGTGTTTAAAAGCGTTATTATGTGTCCTGTGCAGGATCTTTGGACACCAGAGGATGTTGTCCCAGAATCTCTTCGGCAAACATGGAAGTAAGACATCCCGGAGGGAACAAAAAAGAAAAAAAACTCACATAGTCCAAAGTGGATGTATCTTGTGTTTCCTAGAGCTGAGAAGGAGAAGATGGCCGAGCAGACTGAAGAAGAAGAGCAGGAGGAGGAAGTGGACGACAGCGGCTTCTTTGCAGGTTCAACGCGCGCTTTCTCATCGTTCCGTCTTTTATTTTTCCCACTCTTACGTCCTGCTCCTTTGCTGCAGGTGGTCCCATCCGTCAGGTGGGCGTGACCATCAGCATGGACGAGCTGCTCCTCAACGGGACCAATCGCGTGGTGCTGGACGGAGTCATGACAGAAAAAGAGTGTGACAGGATGTTGCATTTGGCGGCAGTAAGTCCAATTACAAGTCCAAAGCTACTTCAGTTTCAATTTTCATGCGATTCATTGCAGGAGTGTCTCGATACAATTTTTTCCACTTCCGATACCGATATGTTAGCCTACAGTAGTTTGATACCAATATCGTTCTGATATTAGCGGGAACGATACATGAAAAACAAAAATATTGTCTCGTCCGTTGCTAGGCGGTTGCATCGGCGGGAGACGGTTACCGGGGGCGACGGTCACCCCACACGCCTCACGAGACCTTAGATGGCCTCACTTTGCTCAGAGCTGAGAAGGTGAGACAAAACTAAGAAAACAAATGCTAATAAATCCAAGCAAAGCGCAATAAGACATTTGACGGTATGGGGACGCAACAGTTGGCTCAGGACGGCCTGGTCAACCAAACGGACGTCAAGCTGCTGCACGAGCTGGGGGAGAGAGCGCGTCTCCTGCTGCATTCCTACTTCAGGAGCCCCTCGGGACTTTTCGTCGCCTTCACGCACCTCGTCTGTCGGACCGCCATCCAAGGTACGAGCCAACCAACGCTAGACAAGATTTTCTTTTCAATTTGGGAATTTCAATTCACTCGTTTACATTTTTTTTTTTTTTTGGTGACAACCAGGGGACCAAGAGGGCCGGATGGACTTGTCTCACCCAGTGCATGCGGACAACTGTCTCCTGGAAGCGGACACCAGGCAGTGTTGGAAAGAACCGCCGGCCTTTATTCACAGGGACCTCAGGTACACCTTTGGACTTTTCCAGTTATGCCCAAAAACAAAATCAATCAGAACCTTTGCAATAAATGCTGAACACACGCCATACAACAATTTGGATTGTCTTGGAGAAGTATGTTTTAATGCTAATACTACTATTAACACTTTAGCGACTCTGTTGATGTAATTCGTTGCAGAGGATAAAAAATATATGCCCTACTGTTGACTCAGAGACGCTAACACCGGTTTACTTGGTAGCCATGAATTGAAATTGAAGTGATTTGATCAATTATTTATCTGTATAGCGCCGTCCTCTACCTGAATGACGACTTTGATGGCGGTGAATTGTTTTTCACCAACAGGGACGCAAAAACAGTCACGGTAAGAATTTTTTCTTTTATATCCTACTCCCAGTTGAGTCGTTTTGTACAAGAGACACATAAAGTGAAACTTATGATATAATTAAACACGAACCAAATTGTAAAAAGTAATTTAAATTGACAAGAATTAGCTTAATGCTAACAACACACAATGCTCGTGCCAACACAAAAAGAACATTTTGTTTTGGCATACCAAACTGTTGATCCAAACCATAAAATTTCATCCAACAAAAGTCGGCTAGCTTATTGCTAACAGTGTGAAACACCAGAGTGCTAACAGAAATTAGCATAACAGCATACAACAACGAAAATGAGACTTTATCGAATACCAAAATATTCAAATAACACAAGTCTGCTAGCATAATGCTAACATATAAGGCAGAATGCCAACTGGGACCTGCTTGGCAACCCAACATGGTGCTAAACCGAAAACAGGATATTTTAAATTTGGAAAAAAAGTCTGCTAGCTTATTGCTAAGAGAGCAAAACACCAGAGGGCTAACAGAAATTAGCATGGCTGCCTACATCAACAACAACTGCGCTAAGCAGCTCGTTTTATCATAAATATTCAGTTGCACACATCTGCGTTCCAACAAAATTGTGATTGTAGGTATATGCCAAAAGACCGCAATTAATAAACAAATCTAATGGAATACCCGTTTGTGTTCTCTAACCGGCGTCACTCTTAAATTGAATCAGCTGGAGAGTTTGACATGATCCTCTCCACTTTAGTAGTATTCCTGCGTGTGAACAAGGATTGACTCGGACGGCGGTTCGGTCTGCTCGCTTCTTTTATCGAACATAATCCTGTAACAACCTCAGCTAACACAAGCATCCAATGGTGTTGACAATTTACAAGACACACCTATACTTTTGGCCTTCATTTTTAGGAAAAAAAACGTGTTTTATATTCGGGGAATTACGGTATTTCTTAAACGTGATCCTCGACATTTGTAGGCCCGAGTCAAACCGACGTGCGGCCGTCTGGCGGGCTTCTCGTCGGGCCCCACCAATCCGCACGGCGTTACGGCGGTCACTAAAGGTCGCCGCTGCGCCCTAGCTCTCTGGTTCACCAAAGAGAAACTCTACAGGGACATGGTGAGTAACGAGTCGTCGGCGTGACGACCATGCAAATCCGCCGGACCGTTGTCACCCCGGGAAAATGTGACGTCGTCCGCAGGAGCGAGAGGAAGTAGAAAACGGGTGGGCCCCGGCCGGCCAGGCCGCCAAGCAGCCGGACGATAAAGAGGGCGGCGGAAGCCCCGCCCCTCGCAACGTTCGCAACCAAGCGCCGGCCAAAGGCAGAGCCAGAGGACGGGTGACGGCGGGCAAGGATGAACTGTGAATCAAGCCTTGCTTTTGATTGGGTATTCAATTCAGATGACTGCTTTAAGATTTTTTTCATACCATTGTATTTCTGTTAGAAATTTTTACTTTGGAAATGTTACAAATTCCGTAGTACATCTGTGCCATACAAGCTTTTTGCTGTAAATTTCAGATAAATATTTGACGTGTTTTTGATAACTGTTTATAGTGGGTAAAAAAAAAAAAATCTAACGGTATAAATTTGTAATCGAGTCGAAATTATTTTAAATCAAATTTACATTTTTTTCTAAAGTGTTTTATCGTCAATTTATTACCGCTAAATATGACAAATTGAGATCCAAAGATATTTCTGTAGAAGACTGAATTTTTAACTTTCTTATTATTTAACATGACTGACTGATTAAAAAAAATGTAATGGTTAAAAAAAAATACAGTAAATAAAAATGTGTACGAAATTAAAATTGAAAAAAAAAAATCTGGAACGAGAAAAAATGTCATACATTTATTATTTCACAAATATATCAACTGCTATTTTATTTGGCCATCTGGTTTTTATTTAAATACAAAACGTTGCATTTAAGATGTTGAGTTTTTGATGCAAAATTTTTAAAATTTTGATAAATAGAAATTTTGAGGGAGAAATATGACAGTAAAAAAATTATTGGTAAAAAAAAGTCTAGCTGGCAAAAAAAAAAAAAGTGAAATATTTGCAACGTTTGGGCTTTTCTGGAGGCGAAAAAAATAAATAAATAATAAGCCATCGCTAAATTTTGGTGACGCTTCCAAATCTGCACTGGCGCCAGCTCGGTGTAAACGCAATAAAAGCAAACATTTCTGTTCTGAGACATTTGTTCCAACTAAGAACAATTTTCTGAAGTATTTTTAATAATACGGCCACTCCACAACTGCATTTGACAAAGGACAATATTACTTTTCTGTGACATTTGACACAGTTTGTGAGTATTTATTAAAGACAGTGTTTCATTTGACCTTGATGGAAAGCTGTGTCTGTGTATATACTGTACTGTATTTATACTTAATAGAATGAAAGTACCGGTAAGTAAACTTTTTTTGTGCTAATCTTTGCTGTGCTAGCGTCTTTTTTTTTCTCTTTCTCTCATAATCACAGTCTTCTGTATCACACATAAAGGATTTGTGAGTCAATATAAATTGTCCAAAGAATGAGGTCAAAAGGTCGGCTTAAGTGTCTCGCGAGGCACTGATATATCAGATGATTCCGCCAAGTTCAAGCTAGTTAGCTAGCGCGCTAGCTAACATAATAACCTTTCACTTAAGAGTCTGTTGTGTGAACTGTAGGTCACTAGCAGTGAAACATAATCGCTAATAGCAATTAGCTGCCTACAGGAAAGGTCAATTTGTGGTAGAGCTGTCCAAAAATTATTTGAGAAATTCATTTTAGCGGGTCGTAGCCATCGCTAGATGGCTCACTACACTTTAGTAGTAGAAATGGGCAGTTACATTTTTTCAGATTGCAAAAAAATCTTGATTTTCACTAGTCATTCTAGGCAATTACGACTTTCATTGACTTATTAAAGTAATAAACCTGACAAAGGTTTATTGAAAGGCCGTTGTTTTTAAAAAATCCAGAAAATTTTAGCATTTCGGAACCCCCCGAAAAAAAATCATAGAAAAGGACTTCACAGCCTCTTTTATTCTTATCTCAACCAAATGATTATGGTTTTTTTATGAAAAAAAAAAAAGAACTGGGCCTTATACAGAAGTTGGGGAGGGGGGGTAGCACATAAGTACCAAAGATGGAAGTCAGGTTTAAAATATCCATTAGCTCCACGTGGGTCAGCGGAACGCAAATGGTTAGAAAAAAAAAAACAGGCATGGGGAGGGGGTTTGCGAGCGAGGATAGAAATAGAGAGATTACTGATAATCCCTCCATAAATGAGTGCATTTGTTTATGAAGCTTTCAAAAGTCTTCCATTTAGAATATGGAATCGTAATCCAGCCCGAGAGACGGTTTAATCGTCGGACGGCCAAAGCCCCGCCCCCCCCCACCCGCTCGACCCGGCGTTTCCTCAGAGCAGACCCAAGTGCTGTTTGTGTCCCCATATTAACACTCTCACCTCTCGCCCCCCGTGTCCCTGTGTCATAATCCCGGCAGCACTTGCGCAGAATTGGGTCGGCGCGCATCTTTAATGGAGCCCGGCGTACCCTAAACATCTACATTAATCCCCTCTCGCATAATGCGGCGTGTCACGAACGCGTGGACGCTCACACTCGATGGCGTAATTAGACACCGCCGCAGGAAGTCTGTGACGCCACCTCGTTAGATATTTGACTAGAAATTACGTAAGGCCTCGTTGCAAAATTGGAATCGGCGCCATCGTGCGAATTGGGCTCGGTGTGGCGGGGCGTGAAAAGGACAGGGCTTAAAATCCGAGAGAGCGGTGATGGAGACAGGACTCCATAAAATCAAAATACTGTATCAAACATGATAAAATACTCTCATAGGTTTCATACTCTCATGGTTTCATGACCAAGCTCAGTATATTAATTTCTCAAAAAATACTTTCCTATTGAGATGAATAGAAATTCCGTTAATCGGTTCCGGCCTTCCCCATGAAAACAACAATTATTGTAAAAACAATCCCCATTGCGACATCAATTAGCTCATTCATGCGGCACTAATATTACTCACTTTTTGCAAATACTATACACTATACTTCCAAACGATGATTAAAAAATGGAATGCTGTCATACTGTTTTTCTACAATATGTTGCCTCACCATTTGTGTTCAATCCTGAATTTAGCACTTATAATAACAAAACATACAGTTGATGCTAATTAGCATAAGCATTAAGCTAGCCGGCTGAAATCTCTCTCACACACACTCACATCTTTGTACGTATACATGTATGTACTGTATATACATACACACACTGTATATATACATACGTACATCTAAATATAAACATAAAATAGGATCATTACCATTATACACACACACACACATGCATATATATAAATATATATTTACAGTATATGAACACACATACATACTTTATATGTATATTTAGAGTACACTCATATACACACAAACATACACACATATTCCATATATACATATACATATTTTCATATGTACATACATATATTCCTTCCTCCTTGACTTTTAAAAAGTAATTATTTGTTTAGCTATTTATCAAATTGCTCGCCTGTAAGACAACGGGGCAAAATAAAAAGAGTTGGGACCACTCTCCTTGTGAGTCCCTCTCAGGTTTGGTCAAGATCATTCCAGCCGCCACTCACGGAACTTTGAGGATTACTGACTGGTACACCATAAAAAGTCATCCAGCCACACGCGCTTATTTTCCTTCTTCTCCCCTCCCCTCCATTATTTCCAGGCCCGGATTCACCCCACGACCGTGTCTTGTGACCCCCACAGCGAGCGCCTTCTTTGGTCTGCCCCCCCTTGTCACCCCCCCCCCCCCCTCCTGCCCCCCCAGGCAGCCACCTCTCCTCTCCCCGTCCATCCCTGGGTTTATCCCCTCATCCCTGATCTCCCTTCATCCCTGCAATCCTCATCTGTTCCAGGACAGGACAGGACAGGAGTGAGGCACTGTGGGCAAGAGGAGCATCGGCCCCGCTGCAAAAAGTGAATGGAAAGTCCCGGAACGGTCACAAGGTGACTGACTTGCTGCGCCTGGTCTCATCACTTTTTTATTTATTTATTTGTATTATTATTATTGGGAACATTCCAAGAGGAGGCTCCAAACTGGTGAGGCCCGTTTTTGTATTTGGTTAGCCTATATTGATATTGATCGTTCCCCTTCATCTATCTATCTATCTATCTATCTATCTATCTATCTATCTATCTATCTATCTATCTATCTATCTATCTATCTATCTATCTATCTATCTATCTATCTATCTATCTATCTATGTTTACATTTATGTGTATGTTAGATACTGTACATTTGTACATATATGTATATACATCAAGTATGTATACACGCATACTGTACATATACATTTCTATGTGTATGAATGCATACAATACAAAACACAATACAATTATTTCTAAATAATTCAAATATCGATACAATTAAACACAATGATTAAATCAAATGATTAAAATGATTAATCCAAAAAAAAAAGCAGAAAGGTTAAATGCCTTTACTTGGATTTTATTTAGACTTTTTTTTTAATTCTAAGCATTGGTTAACATGCATAAAATCGTAATCAAGATATTTTTTGTGCAAGTGGTGAGAAGTTTATGATTTATGGCTGCAACGAATGATTGTAATAATAATGGAACAATTTGACAGGTGCCAATTAATCGATGAATGTGTGTTTTTTTTATTAAACATGTCAAACATCATTTATTATTTATTTATTTTATACTTTTTATTTAAAAACAGGAGGTTATTTTGAGTTGACAGTGTAGAAAATGAGCAAACCGGTTCGGTTTGTTCCGATATCATGTCAGAAAACTGGCAAAAATGTTAATTGTTTTCCAAAAAAACAGCAGTTATTTGCAAATGTCTTATTTAAAAAACACACAAACAACAATAATCGTTCTTCTTCTATGGATGACAGAAATCAGATTTTCAAGTTAACATACTGCGGATTAATGAGAGAAACTTTGCAATCTCAAGCCACATTTTTCAAATAAAAATCGAAAAACTGAGTAAGAATCAGATTTTTGTCTTGCATGACTTTCACTCTTATGTCAGACACCCCCCCCCCCCCCCCCCGCGCATCACCCCCCTCCCTCCCATCACTTATCCACATGCAAAGAGCAGTCAGTAATCGGATGAGAGCAGATTTGATTCAAAAAGCGCACCGCCTCCCACCCGCCCTTTTTCCCTTCAAAAATCTCCACCGACGACGGGATTTAAAACTCACTCTTCCGACCCCCCTCTTGTACCCCCCCCCCCCCCCCCCATCCTTTTCTAGCAACCATTTCATCACCCAAAACAAAGACAGAGCAAGACTTTCCATTTGGAGTAACACATGAAAATCTTACAGCCAGGACACTCAGCCTTGGCTGTGATGTCATTTTGCTGTGGTCTGATGAGACCCAAATGGAAAGTTTTGGCTCGTGCTTTTATGTTTTCTAGATGGCTTTAAAACACACACACACACACACGGGCATAAGCGACTTGCCATCTGCATGCTCTCCTTTTCACTTTAGACAAATGAGAGGCAAATTTGTCAGGTCGTATGTCAACTGATTCAAATGGTTAGCGAGCGTTCAAGCGCAAGTAATGCCACTCCTTGAGGAAGGCATTTTCACAATCAATATTTAATCAATTCTCCCCACTGAAATGATCTTGAATAGTCCCCAAAACAACTACAATTAATTTCGTTGCATGTTATTCCTTTTTTTAACAAACAACTTGGATTGTAAAATTCATTAAAGAATAACTCAAACAAATTTCATAAAGTGGGCATGATGTATGTACTCTAGTATTTCTCGGATAGAGTACCTTTAAGGGGCGTGGTCTAGCAGGGGATATCATCAGCTGAAAGGTGATTGGCGGCTTTGTCTATCTATCTATCTATCTATCTATCTATCTAGCTAGCTAGCTAGCTAGCTAGCTAGCTAGCTAGCTATCTAGAGAGCTACTGTATCTCTCTCTCTTTCTACATAATACAGTATATATTTATATATATATATATATATATATATATATATATATATATATATATATATATATATAGAGAGAGAGAGAGAGAGAGAGAGAGAGAGAGAGCGTTTGTGCCATTTCGTGTCCAAAATCGTGCACCATTTTGCTGATTTTGTTGTCCATTAGAAGATGAAGCGTCTTTTAATCACGACATTGCTAAATTCGATGGCAATCAACAATTTGGACGCTCGAACACACGCGCGCAAAGCCCTCGGATTCCCTCCCATTTCTTCGGCGTGATGACATTGCGACAGGACCTACTGGTTTGTGTGTACATACGGGGCGAATCGTCCGTAGAGCAAATAGTTTAACTGTTAAGGGCCCGCTTGAATATTCATACACTCCCGCATGAGCCGAAGAGATGTGTGTGCGTGTGCTGCGGCACTTTTCTGTGTGTTGATGGAAGTTTGCAAAGCAGACAAGAGCCCCATTTTGACTTGCAAAAAGCTTATTTCCTGCCAGAGCCCGCCCGCCACAGGTAAAGCTCACCGTCAGGGTTTTGTTCGCACACGAGCGGTCTGATGAGAAATTGAAGGACTATCATTCATTTTTCTTCTTTTCTTGGTGTCGGGGGGGTCTTTTCAGTTTTCCTAGCGTCCCTGACAGTGCCTGACGAGAATCACCATGGGTGAAATGGAGCAATTGCGAAAGGAGGCCGACAGCCTCAAGGACCAGATTACTGTAAGTGCAATTTGATTAGGTTTTGTTTTTACAAATGTGCTGCAGTTTAGTGTTGCCCATATTTAAAGGAGAGTGGTTCTTAAACGGGGGTACACATGGAGTATATGAGATTTTACAGTGTTTCTTGGGTACATCGCAGTTGGGTTTTTGTGATATCACTGTATTCTGATTTTATTTTTTATGGACGTAAATTTATTGCAAGTTTATTTCGCTTTTTTCATGATATTGTTGCCTCCTTTTAAGTCAGATCATACAGGAAAAATGTTGATTTTTTGCATTTATTAGCAAAAGAAACAAACAAAAAGGGGAACAAAAGCTATAAAAAATGAGATTTTTGTTTTCTTTAATGCAGGTTTACCTCGCTATTTTCTTGATATTTTTCCTCTTTCTACGTCAGATCAGGCAAAAAAAAATATATAAATATTTGTATGTTTTGGTGGTTGTATTAAAGCAAACTTAAAACAGGTTGCGGAAAATATTTGTGGAGACAACATGATCGATTGAAGGACCTTTCTATTTTACTCTGACAATTGTGTTTATTTTTTAACAAAAAAATCCCCAAAAAGGGAATAAAATAATAAAAAAAAACATTCAAATATTTTTTTTTGAGAATTTTCATTTATGACCATAATTTTTTTTATAGGTTTACCACGCAATTTTTCTTTCTATTTTTCCTTCTAAGTCAGACCAGACATACAAAAATATTTTATCTGTTTGACTTTTTTTTTTTTTTAACGAAAGAAACGAAACTTAAAAAAAAAAAAACAACCAAAACGAAAAGAAAAAAACAACAAAGAAACAAAAGTTCAGATTTTGAACCTTTGGATTTTCATAACCTTAAATTTATTGCAGTTTTACCGCGCCATTTCGTCTTCATGCTACTTTCACGGTTTCAAAATATGATTGTGCATTTGTACTTATTTTTTAAACATTATTGCGCGAGGTAAATATTTCTTCTTGCAACAAATGCCATCTAATATATTTTGTTTAAAAATAGGTCAGATTCTTCCTGACGCTACTCCCTCTGTCGCACTTAGGCGGCGCGCAAGTCCATGCAGGACACGACCTTGCAGGAGGCGGTGGCCAGCATCAACGTGGTTGGCCGCGTCCAGATGAAGACCAGGAAAACCCTGAGGGGCCACCTGGCCAAGATCTACGCCATGCACTGGTCCACCGACTCCAAGTAAAGCTCATTGAAAAAAACCGCCGGCCGCGTTATGTACGAAAGTGGAAGATTTGGTGTTTTTGCGCCCTCAGGCTGTGCGTGAGTGCGTCACAGGACGGCAAGCTCATCGTGTGGGACAGCATCACAACCAACAAGGTGAGATAAAGCGGCGAAAATTCAAGTTACGCACCTCCCGGTGTTTGCTTCCCCGCGGTCTCCTGAGGGAACGGCTCGGTGTTTGCCGAGCAGGCGGCGAGCAGGTTTTTCCTTTTCAAAATGGACGCCTGTGGGGAACAAAAATGTCAGCGCAACAATTTGTTGTTCGGTGAAGTAGCAAATACATTTCCGACTATGAACCAATATTTTTTTTCTCACGTTTTGGACCCTGCGGCTTAAAGTCTGGTGCGGCTTATTTGCAGTTTTTTTTTTTACTTGCCACTGGAGAGCAATCTCTCTTTAAACAAAGCGAGACAGAAGAAATTATTGAAGAATTGACTTTGTTTTTTGGGCAAGAACCAGATTGTTATTCCATTGGCGGTTTTTGCTTGGAAAAGGACAAAAAAAAAAAGCCTTTTTATACAGTAGTTTTCTTCTTGTTTTTTGTTGCGGCACTTTTTGCAGCGTGCTACATTACTTACTGTCTATGGTTCCTCCAGGTGAACGCCATCCCGCTGAAGTCTTCGTGGGTGATGACGTGCGCCTACGCCCCGTCGGGCAACCTGGTGGCGTGCGGCGGCCTGGACAACATGTGCTCCATCTACAACCTGAAGGGCAAGGACGGCAACGTCAAGGTCATGCGGGAGCTGGCGGCGCATACAGGTTAGCGGGAATCAAAATCTGCTTGGAAGGCGCCGTCGCATTTGTCAAGTTTTTATTCCGATATTTGTCACGGTTGCAGGTTACCTGTCATGCTGCCGTTTCCTCAGCGACAGCGAGATCATCACCAGCTCGGGAGACTGCACTTGGTGAGACGTTTCATTAGGTGCATAAACCCGAAAAAAAAACCTTGGGTCAAATATAAATAAATAACGGGTCGAAAAAGGGACCAACCGTAAGCTGGGTCAATTTGACCCCTTTTTTTGGTAGAAAAGTTGGGTCAAAAATCACCAAATTATAAGTCAACAAGGGACTAACCATTACTCGGGTCAATTTGACCCCTTTTTTTGTATAAAAGGAAAAAGTTAGGTCAACTTGATCCAAAAAACAGTAGGGTCGAAATGAACCTATTTTCAAAAAGGGACCAAAAGCTGCTTGGGATTTTTTGATCCAATTTTGTGTACAAAAAGAAAAAGCTAGGTCAAAAATCACCAAATTATGAGTAAAAAATATGGATCAACCATTAGTAGGGTCAATTTGACCCCTTTTTGTATATAACAAAAAGTAAAGTCAACTTAACCCCCCCAGAAAAACAGTAGGGTCTAAATGAATATTTTTCCGGGTCAAAAAGGGATCAAACGCTGATAAAAGTGACTTTCCTGATGATGGCGGCGGTCTCGGTTCCAGCGTGCTATGGGACATCGAGACGGGTACCCAGAAGACCATCTTCGCTGGTCACCAGGGAGACTGCATGTCCTTGGCCGTCTCCCCGGACTTCAAGTTCTTCATCTCGGGAGCCTGCGATTTCACGGCCAAGCTGTGGGACATCAGGGAGGGAAACTGCAGACAGACCTTCGGGGGACATGAGAGCGACATAAACGCCATCGGGGTGAGGACACCCCCATCGAGGACGGGTTTCCCGTATTTTCCACATTTTAAGGCGCACCTAAAGGCCTCGAATTTTCTCAAAAGCAGTTTTCATATTTGAGGGACGATAAACTATAAAAAATAATCGCCATGCAAATTCTTCAATATTAACCTCTGCATTTCAGTTATAAAAGTATTTTTTACAATTAAAGTTTTTTGAAATGCTCCAATTTTAAAGCAATTTTTATGACAAGGCTAAAAAAATGTGTTTGTGTGAAAGAAAGCACAATTTTGCAAAATTTTATCAACAAAACCATACTCATATTTTAAGATTTTTGGTTGCAATTGATTAAAAAAGAATTAAGTTGAATATTTAATTGAATCAAAATGATCTTTTAAACTCTTGATTTGCCTTGGCATTTATCTAAAAATTTTAATGTAATTGGGAGGTATTTTTACCTCATTCTTCACATAGTACTTTCCACAAATTCTAATTAAAAAAAATATATTTTAATTTCTGATTGAAAAGTTTGATTGACCTAACTGATTGTTTTGTTGACATTCCCTTTAACACGAACAAAAGAAAAGAAGCAATATAAATCAACTTTCAACAACTGTTCATTACTTTTTACAGCGTTTATACGGGTTACAGCTTAGTCTAAAACAGAGAAAAATAAGTACCTCCCCATTCAATACTGTAGCTTCTATTCTATGCGCCTCATAATGCATGAAAAGTTTGAAAACATTCATTGAAGGTGCGCCTTATAATTCAGTGCGTCTTATAGTGAGAAAAATAGGGTATATATCTTATATCGTACGTCCGTATTTTGACGCCCGGTCCGTGCGCAGTTCTTCCCCAACGGCAACGCGGTCATCACGGGCTCGGACGACGCCACCTGTAAGCTGTACGACCTGAGGGCCGACCAGGAGCTCATCACCTATCAGGATTCCGGCATCATGTGCGGAGTCACCTCGCTGGCCCCCTCCCTGTCCGGACGCCTCATCTTAGCCGGCTACGACGACTTCAACGTCAACATTTGGGACTCGCTCAAAGCGGAGAGAGTTGGTGGGTTGAAAGTTTTCTATTGAGAAGCAAATGTTAGCGATTCCGGATCAAACAGTCTCGAATGAAACGCTACCAATTCAGAATCAAATCTCACTGATTTGAAATCAAATGCCACCAAACTCATATTGTAAATGTTTAGAATTCAATTGCAGTTTCAGAAACAAAAGTTAGTGATTCACAAAATATACTACCGGATCAAAACCAAATTCTACTACAACTTCAGAATCAAATGCCAACAATTCAGAATAGAAAGCAATCCATTTATAAAGAATTACTACAAATTCAGTCAAATACATCCCAAATTAAGTTGATCAAAAAAAAAAGAATCAGCTGCTACCGATATTCCTCATATGTATGCAGTTTCTCGAAAATATGTTCAGAATGTGAATATTTTTTATTAGTGCTTCATTTATTGCCTACTTTATTATTTGCTCTATTGTGTAGAACCTAAGTGTGCTTGGGGAAGTGAACAGAATGAGAATTACATTGTGTGGTCTTACTATTCATGACAACAAAACTCTTGAACCTTATTTTTTCCCTATACATATATATATATATGTATATATATATATATATATATATATATATATTTTTTTTGCAGGCGTCCTGGCCGGCCACGACAACAGAGTGAGCTGCATAGGCGTGTCCGCCGACGGAATGGCGTGCTGCACGGGATCGTGGGACAGCTTCCTCAAGATTTGGAATTGACGCCTCTCAATCAGCATGGGGAGGGGTCATGGGTGGGGCGTGGTATTTAATTGTGCCAATTTTTCAAGTTGGGTTTGTGAACGCGAATGAGAATTCCTCTCTAGTTAATGATTACGTAGTGATCCGGCACACTTGGCTGGTCACTGGATCGACGTCATTCGTGCAGGTTGGCACCAACTACACAGTTATGCTATGCCGTTTTATATCAAGCGAACTTTTTTTTTTTCTTGTTAGTTTTCCCTTTAGTCGCTTATATTGATTTGCTTTTCTAACTAGATCTCAAATGTCCCACTTTAGAGGTTTTTGTGTTTGTACCGAACGTGACACTGGCTTGTTTTGCCCCCCCCCCCCTTCACAAAAATGTGATTAACAGCTGACAGATGGGCCAACAAAAAGCGGTTCACCAAGCACTTACAACAAGCGACGACCTATTTGTCTCAGGGCCTACTAATGGATGCTATTGTGTGCACGCCAGCGCTACTTTTTGGAATTTGCTGTAAATAGTAGTCGTATTTTTCCTCCGCTAGGCGAAGACAAAAGCGATTTGATGATCGCCAGGTTTTCTTATTAGGATTTTACAACGGCCAATGTTTAGCATAGCTTTCTAAACACATTGTCAAATAAAGATTCGATTGGTCTTCTGCGGTCGTTTGGCCATATGTTGCGCTTCATAACGTTTGACAAATTTACAGCAAAAATTGCAAAAAAATTTGAATTCTTTTATTCAATATTTACATGAAAATGACAAAACAGGACAAGAAAATCTGTAAATGGTTGGAGTAAAAAGAACTGCACACATATAAAACTTTGGTCAGGAGATTTAAAAATAGAGGGATGAAAATATTTACAAATTGTTTGCGCATCATTGATTTTCCTTGTTCAGAGTCACGGCCAAGTGTCTGCGGTCCAACTGGTTGAGGCGAGGCTTCTCTGGGGTGGAACTTTTCAGCCTCATCTGGAATAAAAACGCCATATCTACATTTACGTCTTTGAAAACTGTTGCGTTTTGTCAAAAGAATGAATCAATATAATGGAGATGAATGGATAAAAAGATGTTAGAAGGATGAAAATAGAATGAGCAGTATGTACTGCTAATACAATAGGAATTGCCCTTGAAGTGTCCCAGAGGTCGAAACATTACCTGAGGATGTCCCCTCTGCGAGTTGATGACCTGTAGCGGGGAGCGGCCTTCTATACCAAGAAAGAAGAAAAAAAAAAAAAGGGGGGGGGGGGGGGGGGGGGGTATGTCACAATAAAAATACTTATTAATATAGAGGTATAAATAAATCAAACGGCGGTCGATACACACATACCTTTCAGCTTTTTCTTCCCAGAGTTGCCCTTGTTCTCATTGCTGACGTTCTTAACCGCCACGGAAATGGCGAGAGGAGACGAGCCTCCTTTGGCAGCCTGCGCCGTCCTGGCTCTGAGGCCGGTGGCCCCGAAGCCTTTGCCGAGCCACTGTGGCTTGAACACCACCTGACTGGGACTCTTGATGTCCAGGGTGAGGCGGCGGGCGACTGCGGGAAGGGCCTCCTTGGCGTCTTCTTCCCGCGGTTCCTTGGTGTGGTCTGACGAGTCCCGGGCGGACTCTAGCGTGACGGCGGGACAGGCGTATACCTGGTCCGCGCCGCCTCGGGGCGTCTCCGCTTTCTCTGCGCCGCCGTTTTCCGGGTGCACCTCTGCGAGAATCTGCGACGAGGGCGCCCCCTCGTGGCAGGTGATGAGGCTCATGCTCAGCCTCTTGTGGAGCGGAGACTCCCGTGCCTCCTCCGCCTCCTCCAGGCTGGCGTTTTCCGTTTCGATCTCCGCCTCCGCCTGGGGTTCGCCAAGCAGCACAAAGGGGCTGCAGGGAGCGCCCCCGTTTTGAACGGACGAGGTCAGGAGCTCGCCGCGCTCGGCGACGGAACCGAAAACCCGCGGCCTCTGGGGAGTCAGGAGAGGCTCGGTGGAATCCAGTTCTCCGTTCTTGAGGCTGTCACGATGTTCTAGCGCGGGGGCGCCGTTTCGGGGGATTTTGCCCTCGGATTCCGGATGGAACAACATGCCCAAACGACGAGCGAAGGTGCCCACTTTGGCTGTAAATGGCAAGTTACATTTAACGTTTAAATGTAGTGACTCTCAAAGGTGGGCTACGCGAGGGCACGTGGAAGATTTTAACTGGGTTTGTGCAAATCTAATTTAACGCTGTGACGGGAACAGTACATTTTCCTTTTTGATTTGAGAAAGAACAATGATGAAAGTCATGAAATAATGAACTAATGAATAAAATGAAGCAACTAATTCCTTAATTGTGCCTGCATTTTACGCCCATTTAATCACAAGAGTCCTACAAAAAAAAGTCAGCTATAAAAATTAGCTGCGTACAAGTCGTTTTGGGTCTTCCTCCATTCTTGGGGAAACGGAGTCAAAGTCACATTTAACACACTTTTTTTTTTTAAGCTGACTTACTTATTAGCCAAGCCAGAAATAAAACCGATGTTACACAGTCTACTAATATTGACAAATAAATATGCCTAAAAAGACCAATAAAAGGGAGTTAACATTTAAAACAATTCTATGTCTTTTTTGGGCAAAATAAAAATGAAGACAGTGCTATGTTGTTTTTTTTTTTGCATGTATTTTTATGGACTGGAAAATATTTACTTTTTTGTCTTTAAAAAACCCAACTGTTAAGTAATTTTTAGACTGTCAAATCCAGTATTTGGCAGAAAAATATGACTTTTTTTTTAAAGCCCAGACATTCAATCACACACACTTAAGTATCAATTCAATACTTAAGTACATGAGATTTAATGTCAGGTTTTTTAAAAAAGGTGAAAATATGTCCATGGTATTGAATGAGTTGATAAAGTTGAAATGATATGCTGTATGCATGGATATAAGAGGCGTGGCCTAGTGTGTGACATCAGGAGCCGAGGTCCAGCTGACCAGTTAGCTTGCGCATGAACGTTAGTGCAAGTGGGGGTTGTAACTAACTTAAATGCAGCATACGTAAAAGTTACCTCTCATAAGTTCTCGTACAGGCGTGCGAGCAATGCCTACGGTGGGCGAGCGAGGATCGCCTCCCTCCGTAGGACGCTCACTTGTCACATCGGCCGTTTTAACCCCGCCAACCTGAGAGAAACAAGAACAGTTAAAAATTGTGCATCTTTGTTCCCCTTTTCTTCCCCTAAAGTAGCGATTAGAATATAAGGCCCCATGATGCACTTGTAATTTGTTTTCAATCCTCTAGATGGCGCCCTGCTTAAAAAAATATGCTTGTCTAATGTAATTGCATTCAATTTCCACTACATCTTCAAACCAATCTTGTGGCTAATACAATACCTGAATGGGTGTGCGATCGATAGTCATGGATGGCGAACGCGGATCGATGAGCTGGGCGACCCGGGAGTTTTTGGCAGGCGCTTCTGGTTTGGTTGAAGCTGTCTCGGCAATCTTACTCTCACTGGCTCCCATTCTTATTTATTTGTTGGGTCAAACCTGAACAACCACAAGACAAGAATAAAAGGGAGAACAACGTTTCATTTGAAAATGTCCAATAATTACATAAAAATACGGATGTCACTATAAGTGATCGGGATTGGCCCAGCTGAAAGGAATCATGGGTGAAAAGATAACGGTTTATTTTTCCAAATTATTTTGAAGTTCAAGGAAACTGCACAGATATGACCAATCTAAAGAACATGTTTACGCGTTGGAAACGCAACATGTCAATATAGCCGCAAAAAAAGCAACCAGATGGTGGGAACATTTTTAAATATTAGCGACAGCAAGGATGTACATTACAACTATAATCATTTTTTTAAAAGACTGTCCATTTCCGATGTGTCCAATTTGTGACGCCGATTTAAGTGCAGTAATTAGACAGTAACATTAAAAGAGGTAAGGTGGCTAATAGTGGTTCTTTAATAAACATTTGCTTCATAATCACGTTCACCACACAGCAGCTGTGAAACAATTATAATTAATTTGAATAAATTGAAAATGGCTACCTGAATAAAAGTTTGTTTATCCAACTGCTTCGGGGCTCCTAAATTTCATTTATTTAATTTTCGAGCCATTTAAAGCACATTCAACCGTAAAAGTAATACAATAAACTCAGCGCATTTGACCGTAAAAGTAATACAATAAACGCAGTATATCGGTAACACACCACGTGACTTAAAACGCACGTTTGTAGCGTCAACTCGTAACGTTAAATGCGTATAAATGCAGGGAACCATTAGCTTGCTAACATGCTAGTTATGCTAATGTGACGTCGTGCTAGTTTCACTCGCAACGACATAACTTCGCATTTTTTTCGCATTGTACTACATTAGCAACAGTAAAGTCCAAGAGACAGCGGCGAACATATTTTTAAGCTTACCTTGAAAAGCAGACAGTCGACAGGTCGAGCGGAATTGATAACACGTTCAGACACTTGGAATCAAATGATAAACAACCCAAGGCGACTTTCTCTGGTACATTTAAATGGCGCGGTAGGTCGCACGGTTTTTTTGAATAAGCCAATCAGAGGGCAGGAACGCCCCTTGTTTTCGGTGCTGATTGGTTCAAAGCAAAAATGATTGACAGTAAGGCGGAGCGTCTAGTCACATTTCGAAAGAAATCAACTGACAATTGTTTTTTTCCGTTTGTGCACGTGACTGTGCGGTTTCAGAAAGTTTTTTTTCGAAATATGATAATTTTTAGGGGGCTTTTTTGCAGTCTCTCAGCTGCGTACGTTATTTCAAAACATATGTGCAAATATATTATTAGCTATGTTTTTTAATAAACTGTTAACCATATACAGTTTATACGTTATATACGTTTTTATAGAAACAAATGTACTGTATATACAAATAAGTACCAGGTATTGAAAAAAAGTCTTTGGGATTGAATGAGTTACAATGTACAAATGGGCCATATAAATTATGTAGAAAAACATGAAAATAATTGCATATTGATACTTTTGGCCACCATGTATAACTTTGTATGAAACAAAACTAAAACATAAGAATTTTAAAATCCAAGCTTTATTGCTGATTATTATACAGTATTAAACATTGCAGCCAGGCCATCAGTCGCCTGAAAACAATAACAGTGCAACAATTACAATACTAGTTATGAGGAAAATTCAATTCACAAGAGAGCAAAGTGTTCGATGAGAAAGTTGAATGAGAGAGGGGACCCCACAGGGAACCAATCATATTACACAAATATTATCTGATCTCTCAACGTGCCTCGATCCTGTACACACACGCAGTTTCTCATGAAAACAAACACACATATGCACAAACTCTCATAGTCTTCTATCACAAACTTGGCCACATAATATCACTCAAACATTCACCAAAAAAATCATCTCATGACATTACTCCCTCTCACACACACTTTCTCATGAAAACAAATCCATATACACAAACGCTCTTAGATCACTTTCATGAACAAACATTTTCTCCCATTTGCGCTCGCGCACACAGGCACGGGCGCGTGCGTATGTTTTACAGGCGTTCACTTCAAGGGCCTGGCTTGTAACTGATTACGAAAGAAATTAAATAACGTTTATACAAAAAAAAAACAGAATAACTGAAATCCGTTCCATTATGCAAGTACTTGTGACTAAAAGTGGTGCATGATGGTATTTACTGTACATAATAACCATGCTGGGCTCTACATACAACTTCTTTTTAAGGCGGCAGCATTAGCATTATTGTAAAAGGAGCCACCATGACTGTCAGATACGCAAAATAAAACCAATGTGCTTGGCTTGGCTGATACTAATACTGCAGTTGTACCGGAAGGGCACCGGTCGATGATAGGAGGACAATTCCGAGAGTCTCTCCCTCACTCTTCTTCGTCTTGCGGTCCCAAACATGTTTCTCCGCATTCGCACGGAACCGGGCCCCCCGGAGCCAACCTTCATTGGGGCCCGCCCTCCACCTCTCTTTGACAGAAGTGGGCAAGTAACGTGTCCAGGTCGCGGCGGTCGGCGGCCGAGTACAGCGAGCTCTCGCCCATCATGCTGAGAGCCATGCGTAGCGTGGACCAGATGTTGTCTGACATGACGGTGGCGGCGGCGCCGCCGGGGCCCCTCGCCGCCCTCGGCTCCGCGCCGGCGGCGGCCTGCCGCTGGAGCGACAGCGCTTCCAGAAAGTGCTCCACCGCCTCCCTGCGCATGGAGGACACAATGAGCGATCGAAGGATCTGAATTATGGTGCCATCTAGTGCACAGAAGACTTTACTGCACCCACTGAGTGGTCCAGCAGCAAAGGAAAGATTTTATTCCAATAGCCTTTAAATGTTTGACTTGGTTTAAACCACTCCTCCACCAGCCATAAATGAAAGACATCAGGTTGACACAGTTTTGTTAAAAAAATAAAAAAGTGCAAGAAGCATGCGTACTGGACAATTTGTTATGTGATGCTTAATACTAGGGATTCGGTATAGGCAGATTTTCAAATTCAGGTGACGAGGGTGCAAAAACAAAAAAAATGTGACCAAGGCATCCCAACTGACTTTGTGCTAGAGGCATTGTAAACCATGGACTAGTCAACAGTCAGTCATAGCAATAAAAAAAAATCTTCTTTTAATTAACTTTTAATGGTGCAAATAAAACATAATAGCCTTGTTAGGAAATGTGTATGTTGATGCGTGTCAGTAATCACCTGTGTGCTCCTAAATTGACGCAACTGATTCCGAGGTTGTAGCGACTGCGGACGAAGCCTGGCTGCAATTCCAGGGCTCTCCTGTAGGCGGCCACGGCCTCCTCAGAGCGGCTGCCGTTGGCCAGCGTGGCGCCCAGCTTGTTCCACAGCAAGTAGTCCTGAAAGACGCATGGCGGATAAAGAAGGTGTTCATGCTGACCACATGCACAGATCTCGCATAAGATGTGTCAACTCACCTGCGGTGTGACGGAAAGCGCCGCAGTGAAGCAGTCCACCGCTTTATCGTACTCGCCGCTGAGGTTAAAGAGGACTCCCAGGCCGCACTGCAGCTGGGGGTCCACCTGCGCAGGGTCCATGTTAGCCGCGCGCAGGAACAAAGTCTGCACGTCCGTAAATAAGGACCTGGCAGAGGATGGAAGACATGCAAGCTTCATTTGTTTCGTGATCACGCTCAAATCATTTTCCACCATTGAAATCAACTGAAAAGCCATCGATCTGTTCTAGCCACCCCAAAAAAACAATAATGTTTCCGAGATTTAAAATGGGGGAAAAATAGTTCTACAATACGAGGCCAATACTAGATTATGACAATGATAATCTTGATCAAAATCATCACGGTCTTAAAAATGACAGCTCTAAAACATCAGTCTTTGAAATAATTGGAGTTAAGGCAGGGCAATAACGTAAAATCTCGATTGTTGCAAGTCATTCTGGAGCGTTACAATTTCAACTCATTTAAATAAAAGAAATAAAAGCCAAACATCTGTTTATTCAAAAATAAATCCTGAGCAATGTGTTGAGACAGAAATAATCTACACTGTTTTTAAATCGCTTTTGATGTCAACTTAACATTCAGAGCTTGTGCATAACTTGGTTAAAAATCAACATTAAGTAGCTACTGGCTATCGTGAAGACCTCTTGTAAATCATCCAGCATTCAATGACATGATTTTTAAAATGACCAATTAATCAAATGAATTTCATTTATTGCCTTGCCCCGATTAAGGCAAATAAAAACAGCTTTTCCTTTCTTTGAACACAATTTAGATTCTTTTTGAACAAAATATTGAAGATTGTAATACATTATGAAATGGGAATGATGCTAACTAAAAATAAAGAAGCGTAATTGATTTATGTCACATTTTGCCTCATTTCAATAGACATTGCGCCGCTCCCTCTGCTGTTTGCACGCTGGCCACCTGAGGGCAGTATAACAGCAACTAGGAGCTCGCTACTCACTCGGGCAGCAAAGAGCCAAAGCGCTCCCTCTCCTTGTCCCTCTCCCGGGAGGCGTCCTGCTGGCGTTCCCGCTCGTGCTGCTCCCAGACGGCGGCGTACTCGGGGTTGTGCTTGAGCCAGTCGCGCAGCGTCTCGCAGGCCTGCCGGTGCAGCGACTCGTTGGTGAAGCTGACGGCCAGCGCCATCAGAGCGGTCAGGTTGTCCTTTTTCAGTTCCACACATCTGAAGGAGCAGACGGCCAAAGCGCGTTGTTACCGATACGGTATTTATGAACGCTGTCTTTTTCAAAGCCCTTGGAGCAATAACTCCGACCTGGCTTACTGAAATGTTAAATCACGAGACTGGAGCGCCTGCGGAAAAGCACCTTGAAGATCTCGCGCCACACACTTTGTTTTACAATCGCTCATTTTCAACACGACTCCTCGGCAATAGATGACTATAAAAAGCACATCAATCATCACGAGCCTGCGCAGACCTCGCCGTTTGTCATGTGTCACCACCAAGGACCTTAACAGCTAAAAGCAGGCAAAGTTCCATCCAGACCTGGGAAGTCCTTCTGGATCCAAGGATAAAAGCTCATCTCGTGAGACGGGACTGAAATATAGCTGCGGCTTTGTGCTGCATGTGGGATTTTCAAACAAAACTTCTACTCCTGGCTTAGTTTTTGCTCAAGGTGCTTTGATATTACAGATTTTGGCTCTATGACTACAGAAATAAAAAAAATGTGCTCATATTTTAAGTGAGGGTTTGCTATAATGTTAACTATTGTGAAAGTAAACATTTGTTAAAACCTCATAGAAGTAGCTAAACAATAATCGACAACCACAAAAACGAATGAAAACATGCGACTCAAAACTTGGGCCCGAGCTATATGGATTTTCTTTTTTTTTTGAATGGCTGATGCCGATGATGATTTTTGGCAGAAAAATGTAATGAGTAATCTGTGGAATTAAAACAAAAATATACAGTATAATGAATAAAATATTTATTTTCCACCAATGCATTTCCAAAACAAAATCCTTTGATTTATTCAATGGATTTATATGCAATAAATGCCTAGTGTTACTTGTATGCAATTCTTCTAAATGGTTACAATACATCAAGGTAAAAAAAATTAAAAGAATCAAAAAATGGCTGCTTATTTTTTGCCTTTGTATATTAAATCATCTGGCCAATAATCAGTCGGGCCCTGATCAAAACAATGAAAAGAGCTGTCAGTATGATGCAGCGAGCAAAAATATTAAAACAGAGCGGGTCCTTGGTTCAAGACGGTTGCTTCATAAAATACGCATAAACGAACGCCGGACAAATATTCCACTCTCACAGGGCCCCTTGGGAAAATTAATTGCCCGCCCCTACTCTAAGTGCAGGTAATCAATGTTTACAACTGACCTACGGAGGGCGCTGATGGCAGCAAATTCTTGCTCGTTTTCCGCTTGACATGTTCCCAGATATTGCCAAGCCTGCAACCACCAAAAATGCAACACAAAACAATGATTGTAAATATGTTCCTGGCTGGAAAAACATTAAATCATATCATCAAAGACAGAACTATTGAGCTAAGTCGGGTGCACGTGTCGCAGAAATATTACAATCAGCAATCTTCCTATGGCGTGGATGTGCTAAGTCTTTTCCTTAAGAACAAATTAGCCAACATAAAAAAAAAGTGAGAAAAGGAGCAATATTTACTAAGATAAATTTTATAGACGCAGAAATCAGCTGACGAGTTATCAAAAATAAACGGTTATAATAACCAATAATTAGGGATGGGCGAGTATCGAAATCAAGTATCAGTAAGTTCTTATTTAAAAACAATTCAAATGTTCATGAAAATCCAATTAATCAACAAAATAATCTAGAGTAAAGAGATTATGAAAATAATAATTAGCTCCTTAGTTATGCACGTGGTGAAATAGTTGCGTTGCTACATGTTTGTAAAACATGGACGGAAAAAAAACAAAAAAACAACCAATGTAATCCAGCAACCAGATAAGATATAGGCTAGTTTCTTCTACTATTTTTCCCTCTTTTGTATTTTTACGGCTTTTTGGGTGCTTTGTGCTAACTGTGAAAACAATCGGAAGATTTTTTTTTCGCTGATAGGAATGAATGCAAAAAAATAAAAACAAAAAAATAAAGAGAAAAAAAAAAAGAGCTAATATCAGCCGATTAATGCGGGCCCTGCTTGCTATCTTAAGATTTTGCTAGCTCACCAGCTGGTTGTCTGGTTCTTTCTGTACTGCGCTTTCAAAAAAGCGAACGGCGCCGGGGATGTCGCCCGCCTCCATCCTCTTCAAGCCCTCCGTCAGAGGGTCCTGGTGGGACAAGTAGGGGTTGTCCTCTTCAAACTGATAACCCTGAAAGGAGGACGAGCAAAGGGAGGGGTTGAAATTCTGCCAGGCTGAAACTCAAACGGGACGGCCACCTTGTCGTAAGACGAGCTGAGCAGCTGATCGTAGTCCGACAGCCACGGGTGACTCTCCGCGTCCCGTTTGGCCATCTCCTCCCACTCCTGCTGCAGCTTCTCCCAGAAATCCACATCGCTCTTCAAAAAAAGAAAAGGGGAAAAAAAAAAAGAATTTTACACATGGCGCACACGGCTTGAAAAAGTGATTTACGAGCAGGGGGAAGAGGCGGAGGAATTTCCCCGCCTCGACTGGGCTCTTTAAATCCCATAATTCATCCCGAGATCTTCCTCCTTCCCGTCCAGGCTTCTCCCTGCATCCAATTAGCATCGCGGTTCATCGCTTGGCGCCGACTCACCTCCACCGCGGCTTTGGCTTGGTGGAAATCCGGTCCGGCTGCGGTGAACTCGTCCACCCAGGCTTCGGCCGACTCCTGCGACACCTGAAGAAGAAAGCGACAACGAGGCGGCTTATTGAGAGTTTTACGCGCTCGTTTCGAGGTGGGGATGGAAAGGGCGGGAAGAATACGTCGGGAAAAACAAAAATAACGGCAAGCGGAAGGACGGGAGGCCGAGTTTTCTTCTTTGTACTTGCTGCTTAAGATTGCAAATGCACTGGCGGGTGCATGCGCGTCTGGCAAACTAGAAGGCTGCAGCGGCACGAGCGTGGCGCTCGCTCCTACCTGCCTGACGACCTTGGCCCACTGCTGTGCCTGCTTAGCTTTAGCTTTGTCAATCTTCTCAATCCTCTCTGTGGTTTCCAAGGGAAGACTCCCTCCCCCCGTTTCCATCAGGAACTATGCCGAGGCGAGGAGAAGGAAGGAACAGGACGGAGTTTGGGAGGTTTTTATGGGGTCAGTGCGGGAGGGAGATGATTTGCGCTTGTTAATCCGGGGGTCAAAAACGGGAAGAGTACATGGCAAAGTTAGAGGCCTGTGGTGTTCATCACAAAAACATGCGCTGTGTAGTACAGTAATCATTTCTGGCAGGGGAACACGGTTTTATCAAACCAAGGGAAAAAAAAAACAGATGAGCAGCCAAAGCAGAAGGAGCAAAAGTGATTTAAATTTGTTCTGTCATTTCTTGGCACAAATGGACTTCTATAGCCATTTGAAGGGGGGGAAATCCAGAGACGTTTAGCTTCATCCTTTTTTTTTCACTCGCAGAAAGCGAACACCACAGTGAAACGAAATCACAGTTTACAATTTGAAGCAACTCAAGTTAATATGCGCAAAATAATATAGTGCAAGATTCGCATAAGGAAGAGGAGCCGTGGCTTGTTTGGCGGAAAATGTTATGCTTTCCTTATTGGGGGTGGGGGGTGGGGCGGGGCAATTGTCACGTATTCCTCGTGGCAAGCAGCTCGTACCTGATTGAGGTTGGAAGCCCAGTTGCGAGCCTCCTCGGCCTGAGCTTTATCTGTCAGTTGTTTGTCTGTCCTGCTCTCCACTGTCACACTGCCCTCGCCAATTTGCCTAATGAACCGCAGGAACTACGCCGCCGTGAGTGAAGAGCAACAGAAAACAAAAAAAAAAAATGTATATCACCATTGACTATTACTATGGCTTTATAATGCTGATAGCCTACTAAGATAAGAAAATAAATGTCCACAGCACCCAAAGATGAGTATAAAGGAAAGGAAAGCGAGTAGAGCGATCGATGTGTATGGGGGGGGTCACATTAGCGAATGGTCCAACAGGAAATGGACGCTCACCTCTGTGTTTTGTAACTTGGGGTCGTTCACCTTGGAGACGAGCTCATTGGCCGTTTGTCTTAATTCCTCTCCTGGTTGGTATTCCTTTGTCCTGGTAAAGTCACGAGAGATGACAACCGTTGTTATTATCAATATATATATTGGAAAGTCTATACCAGTGCTTCTGATATGGGGGTGACGTATTATTACTTAATTCATTTGGTACCAGTTATTTTTAGACCCTTCCTTAGCCAAATGCTTGATTTTTTTTAAAATAAATAAATAAGTACATGGGATTGAATATGTGGACTATTACAAATATTTTGTGGATTGAACTAGTTAACACGGTTTAAATACTATTTAATGCTTTTAATGTCATGATAGGAACAGTACATTTTTATTTTCAAAATAAGAGCAAATTAATTTGAACAAAACTGACTGAACAAAATGAACAAAAACTTGAGAATTTTACAGAGAACGTTATAAAATTCTCAAGCATTGACCGCTCCGTGGTAATAAAAAGCTCTATGGGATGGATGATTTGGCTTGATCCGTTTTCTTTCCATTTTACATCATAACATTTAAGAAAAACTTGCGCACCATTCGCTCTCCTTGTCTCCAAAGTCTCCCAGCCACAGCTTCTCCTCCGACTGTTCCAGATATTCCTCTGCCCAGCGGCCAGGATCTTAAAGGGAAAACATACGTGCCAAGACCACCCAGTAAGGAACTTCATATTAAATTTCCTGGGGAAAAAGTGCAGGTTTATAGCTATGTAAAGGTAGCACATCAACATACAAGATGTATCTTCTAATTACTTTCTTGAGGGTGTTTGATTACCGTTGGCAGTATCAGGGCGAGTAATGAGCATGAAGCTTTATTTAGGCAAGATTTGTACAATGTAATTTTTTAAATAATATATTGGGATCCTTATAACTCAAGATACAATTGAATTTCATTGAGCACATGCAAAGAGGAAAAGAAAATGGCAATGGTTGAACTGATTAGTCACCTAGTTGACCAATCGATGTTTAACTAATCATTCAGATTTTTGGGGGGTGACACCTCATTCATTTCTTTGAAATATTGTTGTATGTGAAACTGGTTCATGGCACAAAAAAAAAGTACTGTGCGAGAAAAAAAAAAAAAAAAAAACAATGAACCAACATCAACTTGACTTTCACCACATTATAGTTGACAGACAAAATCGAGTCATTCCACCTCTACTTGGGGATATGGCGTCTGTTTGAGGAAATATGAATCGGATACAAATAAATAACGCAAAAAGCAGCGTCAACAGAGATTATAAGGAAGTAGTAGATAGGTGATTTGGTTGTAATATAATTCACATTAAAGCAGCATTCCTGCATTGTGTGAAATAAAACCATTGTGCCAAATACAACAGAAACAAAAATAGTTATATGAAAAAAAAAAAAACGACATGATGAAAGAGTACATGGTTCACCTCTCACACAAAGATGAGAACAGCTCTGGGAATGAGCCAATATTATGTTTAATATCCTTTGTTTACAGTGTCAACTTACCTGCAGCCTGGGCGATGAATTCTTTGGTCCAGTCGGCGTCGGCCGCGTCTCCGAGCGCGCCCAGACCCGGCGCGGAGGCGGAATCCGAGCCGGAGATGAACTCTGCCGCCCAGTCGCCCGACAGAGCCAAAGCCGCCACGTCTGGAGCTGTGACGCCACGGTAAACATTGCGCTCGGGCTGGACGGGGTGAGGTGAGTTGAGTGACCCCAAAAAACCATAGTACCTCTCTGCGGGGCCTGCCTGTAGCTCTGCTGGTCGATCTGCTGCATTTCCTCCAGCAGCTGACCCATGTCGAAGGTATGCGGGGGACGCGGGGGTGCCTGAAGGAATTCATTGACCAGCTGGGAGCGTCCCGAAAATACGTTAGCTTAGCTTTGAACACATTTCAAGTTTTGTAACACCGGAGAAGTCAAAACATGAGCGCTGACCTCGTCTTCTGTTGCGATTTCAATGGGGGTTGCAGCAATCTAGGATGAAATCAAATGGAAGTATGAGATATGTTGAATAATTTTCAGGCCCGATAGAGATATTGGCAGTCAGGAGGTCGATAATTGATACTTGGAGCCGATATGCATTTTCAGAGTAAAGAGAAATATTCCCATCCACATTTTAAAAAACATTGAAATGTTTTTAAGCAAATTGTTTGATTTTTAAAAGGGAAATCAAACCCCAAGATGTTATTTTAATAATAATAATATGTTCTATGTGCCTGACCAGTCTACACACAGTAATATGATAATATTGTGGTTGCGAAATATAAATTAAGCAGCAAAATATACCTGGTGCGGCCGTTTTGCCACTTGCTGTCAACTGAAAATGACATCACAGTTGCTCAGGGCCCAGGTGACGACCAATCACGGCTCAGCTTGCAAATGTCACATGACCAAAGTCATTGGTTGTTACCTGAGCAATTGTGATGTACTTTCAAGTGTCAAAATGGCCGACTCCGAAGACGGATAAAATCAGAAAGCGTTTTGCTGGGTTATTCATATACCGCAAATGCAATAAAATATAAATAATAAAAATGCGATCCTCATAAAGTTAACAGAAAAATCAATTATTTTTCTTTATTAAGATGAATAAAGTTAACCAGAAAAAGATAATCGATCATTTATTACATTGGCAATTTCGAAAAGCGCGCTCACCGTGGGTGTGGCGCGGTGCCGCCATGCCCCGCCTTCCTTGGTCATGTGACCGGTCAACTTCATGAGCGGATTGGCCCCGCCGCATTCTGCCTCCACCAGCTCCCGCATCGCCATGGCAACACAAGGATGAGGCAATCCCGATCGGGCCACCTGATAACTGAGAGGAGATCATCGATTCATTTGTTGGCTTTGGTCCGGATTAAACGTTGAAGTTTATACAAACGGTCCGAATTTTACCAGGTAAAAGAAAGGGATTAGTGTTTCACATTTAAATAATGCGAGTGAACATGTTTTCCGTGACTTTTCGCTTTTAACAGCTGAAAGGCCAAGTCAGGCAAAATCCGTGCCCCAGTTATCTTTTTGCCACATAACAGAGTTAAAGCTCCATCTGCTGTTTTCCGTGTCATTTCCTTGTTAGGCTCAGCCATGAATAATGAGGCTGCGATGGGCCAGCACACACACATGCGCACACACACACACGCACATGCAAAGTACACGCACAGACACGCTCCGCCAGTTTTGCTACGAACTGACTTTGTGCTTTGTTTTTCAAAGCTTAAATAAAAGCATGTTATATTGAACAGACTCCCAGACTATAATATGCAACAGGAGCAACAAAACCAAACTAAAAAACATAAACTGTAATAAAAGTCCAGCACAACTGAGAAAAAAAAACAACAGGTTCATCAATGTTAATCAATGATCACCGTAAAGTATAAAAATACAGTTTGTAACATTTGCCAAGCAAATACCGCTTATGGGAACATTTTTGATTTTTTGGAGTACAGACAATGTATCCCAAGTATTTATTTGTATTTTTTTCTCATGTTTTTTTCTTTTGAATTGTTGGGCTGAAGAAAGGTCTAAAATGTTTGCTAATAAATTAAGCCACTCATTGCCAACGACGGCTATACACGTCTAAAATCTATTTTAGAACGCAGGCCTAATTTGTCATTTCCTCAAAGAACATTTAACCCATTCGCTGCCAATGACGGCGATAGACGTCACAATACATTTTTCTGCAGCTGGAAGTGAATGAGTAAATGGAGTACCAAATTAAGTACTTAATTACTCAAATTCATTATGTGATAAGTACCAAAGTTATCAAATACTTAGGTAAAACTAATCAATTACTTTACTTCCTCAACTACTAAAGTAATCAATTATTTTGAATTAATTAAATAAACTGCGCTCAAGGAACAGCCAATCACAAATAAGCTGTTTTGTCATGTGAAACTCAAAAGCTGAGCTGTGATTGGTCATTTCCTGAGCCTTCAGCACATGTGATGTCATTTTAAGTCGACAGCAAGTGGCAAAACGTGCTTTTGGAAGTATTGATTGTACATAAACAATTTTCTCATCAAATTGATCATAGACAAAATCAGACAAAATATTTTATTATTGTGAAATTGGCTAAGTAAGTGTACTATCTCATTAAGATGATGATTTTCTTTTTAAAAACATCTGTAATTTGGAAATGCAGCATTTTGTAGTGGCCCGTGCGTCTCTATACGCAGATAAAAAGTAATCAATCTAATTCTGAGTCTGCAGTACAGTAGCCTCACAATGAAACCCAATCAACAGTTGGGTTTGGCCTACTCAACTCCACTCCCCGGGAGATGAGTTACAATTTCCAAAAATGAACCATCAGGAATATAAATCACGCCCGGTACATTTTTCAACTCCTGCACGCATGTAACGCGTCACACTAAAGAAGACTGCTTCTTCTGTTATCAATTACAGACAGGCTGTGACTAAACGTTAAGCACTGATTCACACGGAGGTGAAACGATGATAGGGATGGAAGTAAGAGGATGAGAAGTTATTAATACACATTGCAGACTGCACTCACTGCACAAAACAGATGTAATCGAATCCAATACAGTATTTTTGTTGCAAATACATCATTTGCTCATGTCCTTTAATTTTGCGAGGCACTTGTCCTCATTGAGGGTCACCAGGTCACAGTGTGATGTGAATTGGAGCCAAGTTGAGTCAAGGTGAGTGGCCGAGTACACCTTGGACCAGGCAGGTTACATAAGTAGACAAACAAGTATCCAAACTCGCAATTACACTTAATGGATAATTCAGTACATAATGTACATTTGTATTGACTATTAGAAGCATCAAAATATTGGATAAAACCCTTGGAATGACGCAGTGTCATTTTAAAACACTTCCAATAACAATGATAAATACGGTGGTATCTAATATCACAAAGCTGGGTATCGTTATAGTATTATATTGAGTTAATGCACAGTAAAAAAACAACAAAAACAACACTCCGATGAATGAATATGCATGTTTAATAAAAACCATGTACACAAAAGTAAAGGGCAAAACTGAGGTACTACTGACAAGATTCATTGTCAAATATTTCAACAGGGATCTCGATGCTTAATTATGCAATTATCCAGAAACATTAACATTATTATAATTTTGGTAATAAGCTGATTATTAAAATGACTACAAAGGCAGCAATATTCGTAAACGAATCAAACCGCAGCCAACAATAGCAAGCTAAGTGTTAGCTGGCTAAGCTAACTAGCTACAAGGCTAACAACCACAACTAGCGGTGCGGAACAAGTCAGCCCGCCGCCGAAGACGCACCAAGGGACGGCTAGCGTGAGGTTCAACTCACCGCCGACTGAAGCTGCTTCCCGGAAGCTCGCCGCCGCGCTCTCTGTGGTGCTTTTTCAACCGCGTCGAGATTAAAGTTGACGCCGTTAGGCTGTCATCATGTTTCACGGGAGCAGCCCCGAAATCCTCCGATGTGCGATGTTCTAAACGCGGCTCCTTTATTCACCTTCCACCTCCATGACACACCGCACAGTGCACGACACGTTAACCCGAAGAAGAAGCTCTTGTCTGACAACGTCGGGTTCGTATTCTTCAATGGATTTACGTATACGTATACCCGCGCATGAACTTGCCGAATTATTTACGTACGTCTAAATATTTGTCGTAAAATATCAAAGTTCAATAGTTGTTCACCAGGAGCCAAAACAAGACGACAGTTCAATATTGCATATTGAGATGAAAGTTTAACTAAAACGTTAAACTTTATCTAACTAAATTTTCTGATAGCGTACAAGTTGTTCCGCAAATTACGTGACCAAGTCAATAGTTCTAGCTATTTATGAAGTGTATCGGAAATATATATATATATATATATATATATATATATATATATATATATATATATATATATAAAATGTAAGTGTGTGTGTGCGTGTGTGTGTGTGTGTGCGTAGCAATATTAATCCATAACATAATACAAGAACACTTAAATTGAATAGGAAATAAAAAAATATGTTTGCTTCTTCCGTTTTTTCGAAAACGTTTGGCATTATTTGCAATTTTGTCTCCTTCTTTTGTATGTACCAACTATACATTTTTTATATACTGCATATATGTTCAAAATCATTCGTTTTGGTAGTTTGTTATCTGGCTGATCCAGAAAACATCTCAGTGAGCGAATTCAAACTCAAACTCAATTTACATATTACCCACACAACACACATGACATGATCAGCTAGACGGAGTGAAGATCCTCATCCACTTTCAAGCGTTGTCAGAAAAATACACATCGCCCAAAAGTGTGAAAAAAAGGCTACTCATGGAGGCGTCATATATTGTTTTTATTATGAATTTTGTCACATTGTCTGACAGTTATCTCTCGGTAACAATCCGTCTCTCATCATCGCTGTGTACGTAATTACAGGTAAAGTTCCAGTAGTGAGCATAATACAATATAAGTTATTCAATGCAATGTTTACTCTCCTTTGTGACATCACACTCGCAAAAAAAAAAAAAAAAAAAAACAGGCTTTATTTTTATTTACGGACATTTTTTTTTTTAAATAGCACTGCACATTGATAGGCTACACAGACAGACAGCAAGAGACACGGAGGGGGGGGTGTTGTGGGGGGGCAGGTGGGAAGCACAATTACGTTCACTAAAAAGAAATATCAGATGGAAGAAGTAAAATAGAATAGTGATGGAGAAAAGTGTGAACGTTATCAATGTCATGTTTATGTACAGTTGCAGGTATCACAAACAATGCCTCCCTTTTTTTCATCTCTGTGATTCCTATATTGACAAATTCTTAAATTACAACATTATTACACACAAAATATTTTTAAGACACACTCATCAAGCCAGAGATCATTCTCACCAAGACTACTAGTAATATTTTCTCGATGCTGGACTCGGCGATTAACAAAAAGAGGGAAAGGAGCATCTGCTTCCTCTTGGTGTGCTGAAAAGTGACTGCAATCATAATAATTCATAACAATAATAATTGTGATATTTCTCATCGTATGTACAGAAAATTCGTTACAATCAATACAGTCAAAACTGCCCAAGCTGAGCTGACATTCCGGGGACAGCGGGGGGTGGCGGTGTGGTGTGCGCGTGTGTTTTACAGACATTCCAGACGTCAACGTGAGATGCGTTAGAAGAGTGAATCCCAACCGGGGTGCCATGAGACATCACGGGCGATTATCTGCTGAATTTTGTCAGAAAATGTTTATTATTAATAAAAGATATGTCATCGCCTAAAACTGACCCAATGCAAATTTATTCTTGTTCAATTTTTATAGTTTTTTTTTCAATATACGCTATCATTTAAGTCTGGTAAAAATGCAAAAAAGAAGCACTGTATATTGCCGTTACCACTTTGTTCCTAAAATTGAAATTTTCTTGACAAGATTTTTTTTTTCTAATATTACCATTTATTGTCTGTATTGGCTGTAGTCAAGTCCATCATTTCTGAGTCCAAGTCGAGTCAGAATCTAGATTAAATTAAGAGCCAAAATAAAAATACTAATATCACAATCACAAAAAATATAGGAATTTCATTCTCGGGTCCGAATCAAATGCCAGAAAGTCTTAGTCAAGGTCAAGACAACAAAAATGGAAAAAAAAAAAACGTGTTGAGCTCGGGCTTGACTTCCAGACGAATTTGAGTCAAATCCCAAGGAGTCAGAGTCAAGCCCGAGACAAAAAAAAACATGTTGAGACGACAGCCCTGAAAATTGCCATTAGTTTTTTTTTATATCCTAGCTATTTTCTCATAAAACACTTATTTTTTTTCCTCATTCTCACTTCCCTCTTGGCTTTTCATTGTATTAAGAGCATTTTCACAAGACTACAATTATTTTCATTTTCTTGGCAGATTCCTCCCCAATACTTGATTATTAGTATGACTTTTTCTTCTGAGCGTGTCCCTTTGTCTCTTTCGCGGATCAAAGTCTTCCGAAAGGCAAACGATCGTCACGGAATGTGTCAAGCCGGGTCACAAGAAGAAGGAGACAGCTTGCGCGCAGACGTTGTGGTTCGGTCTAATGAGTTGTGCGTGTGTGTTGGCATGTGGCGATGTACTTATTCACGCAAGGATTCAATAGTGTGTTCAATAACAAAATACAATACAATCGTTTTGTTTTTTTTTTCCCGGAAATAAAGCAGCCTCATTCATCCAGCATCACACTATACAGACACATTATTATTATTATTATTATTATTATCATCTTGTGATGTCGAACCGGTGCGCCGCAAATCATCGGCGCGGCTCAAACAGTTCGATTACATCGAGTGTATACATTGTGCCGCTGAACATCAAAGTGGAGGACGACTGCCCGTCCTGGGCTATAGGTCACGTATGGCGTCGTGTGGCTGACGATTACATCGAATGTGTTGTGCGTCGTGTGTTTTTGCGGGTATACATTCCGTACATGATCGCAGAGGTGTTGGTTTCCGTGACAACCGGTGCAGGCGGGGGGGTTACATGCAGCTCAGTAGCGACGGGCACCGCCGTCCCGGCCTTCTTTCTTGAAGATGATCCGCTGGTCGTCGCTGGCGTTGCCGGGCGACTCGGCCACCTCCTCTTCTTCTTCCTCCTCCTCTTCTTCTTCCTCGCCGTCTCCCTCCGTGTCGGCCGACATGCCCAGGCGAGACTCGTAGGACTGCGGCAACAGTGTTCAAAGAAATGTTGAGGTCGTAGGAATCAAAAATTGCAATAAAATATGCATTATGCGAATAAGAAGTACGGTAATATTAAGAATAGCGGATGAGTCATAATTTAGAAAGGAGCAACGTTTCAATCGTAAAAATATTCAGGTCAAACTCCCAGAAAAAAATTGATTGTGACAGCAGCAAAGGTGGTAAAAGTATTCATACCCTGTATTTAAGTGGAGGTAGAGTTAGAGGTGTAAAAATAGGCACGGATTTAACTCCAGTACTTCAGTAGAAAGTAAAAGTAATTTTACAGTCAAGTTGATAGAATGCTGATTTTGATAACATGGAACAACGGTTTCGCACTTCAATTTGACTTATGTAGCGCTCAGAGCACTGAGGGAAAAAAAAATCGCATTCAAATGTTGTATGTTATATAAGAGCTAGCAAGTCATCATTTGTGCAGAAGAAAGTCTATTTTGCCAAAACGAGTATGCAGCTGGATACAATGTAAAACACTGCGAATGTTAACTTTATTTTATTAACCTGTATCGTGCTCATACATTACATCTTGAATGCTATTCAAGGGCTAGATAGCTAGCTTTCTGTTTTATCATCTGCGAATATTTGAACATGCTTATTTTGATGAAATACATAAGCAACCAACTTACTGAAAAAAATATATCACATTTAAGTCTTAGCTAGCTAACCTTCAATTTTATCCTTTGTGGATATTGACAGAAGTAACAAGAATATGTTGGAACATACCGTAAGTACTGATATGTGTTTTGTATGTATGTAAGAAGTAAAAACAAATAAACCTTGAAAAATCTACCAAAGCACAATAACAAAGTACTTGTACTTCCCGCCACTGGCCAAGATCTTAAAGTGAGCCCTCGTCTTTCTAACAAGAGCGCCCACGCGGGCTGATTTCTACCTCCATGGGGTTAACGATGATGGTGAGCGCGGAGTCGTCCCACTGGCCGCCTCCCTCCTTGGCCGCCTCGCGGGCCTCCTCGCTGCGGCGGTGGATGGAGCGAATCCGGAAGATGCCCAGGATCACCATGACGACCAGGAAACCCACGCACACCATGATGATGATGGTGGCGGCCCCTGGGACCACTGGCAAACCACACCCACGTGCCCTTCAACAAAATGGCTCATCGCTCCCAAGATGAATGGATTGCGGGGCGGTTTTGTGTAAAAAAACAACACGTTATTCTATTCTATTCAAAAATCTGATGTCACCTGAGTTGCGATGTAGACTTGGCAAGGCGTGTCCACTGAGCTCTCCTGCGTGTTGATGGAGAAACTGTTGCTGGGAAGCCATCAAGTGAGATGGGTGGTACATACTGTCCAACGAGTGGAGGAAGTTCACCTAAGAGAGAAAAACACACATCAATATCCGGCATTGAATTTGGGCATTGACAAAAGGTTTCACGAGAGGTCTCCTCACCTCCAAAGTCAGCTCATTGCTGGTGTATCTGCCGTTCATCTCGGAGCAGGACAGACGGAAGCGTCTCTCGAAGCGGGACGAGGTCCTGGACAGTCGGTAGCGGACCGAGCGAAGGACGTCTTCGTATACCGAGATGGATTCAGCACCTGGAGAGCCAGAGAAAAAGTCGAAGGCGGGGATGAAATGGCGCGACGTGTACCGTAAAAAGACTCCAGAAAGTAGACCCCCCCAAAAAAGAATCGGATTGTCTTTAAAAGTGTAATATGAAAATGTTTTTCCATGGATCACTTTACTACATCCGAATTAGGATGCACATCTTGTATGTGAACGCTGCATCTGAGTCAAACCAGTTTTAAAAGGAATCCAATAAAGAGATGATCTGAGTTCGAGTCATTTAAGTCTCGGAATCAGTTTGCATCACATTACCTTCTTTATCAAAAATGGACGAGAAACCGAAGACAATCCTTTTTAAAATGGACTTATAATGTGAACATAAAATTGATTTAGACTGAGAAGTTGACCAGAAACTGAAGAGGATCCTTTTTTAAAAGGGACTTATCATGTGAAAATAAATCATGATTAAGATCCTTTTCTGGTAGTTTACTTCTATTGTGTTTTTAACTTGATTCTTTTTTTTTTGCACGAATGTGAACACTGCAAGCAAATTCAAACCAGTTTGAAATGAACAAAACAGCCTTGATTTAGTTAGCTAGTATATGAAGTGTTTTGCTGAACCTGTGCAATGTGAACACTCCAGTTTTAACCTTCACAAAATGGGCGGAAACATGAACTGGATTAAATGATCTTGTAAATGTATAGTTCAATTTCTATTGGTTTATTGACCCTTTCAATCAGCCAAACAAATTCATTCATATGTTTTTTGCATGTGTGAAAACTACAACTGAATTCAGATCAGTTTCAAATACTATGTCTAGATTTCACTTTGCCTTGCGACGCAAGAACCAGAACGCAAACTGGATCCTCTTGCAATGTGAACGCAAGCTAATGTAAGAGCAGGCAGGACACGATGGTTTTAATGACCTGTGATGGCAATGTAGGCGGTGGTGTTGATGATCTCCAAGCCCCGCTCTCGCACAACATCCATATCGACTAGAAGTTCTTCCCGCTCCAGCTCCAGCTCCTCGCCCAAAGGTTGAACCTCACAACCGTCCAACGTGTGGGCCACGGCGTCAGACATCAGCGCTGAAAAAAAAAAAAAACCCGCTAAATCTCTTGGAAAATTGCTAGCACGTAGAGACAAGTTGATGGTTTAAAAACTAAGACTGTTGGTTTTGTCCCGAATGGAACCTAGACCACACAGGTTTGTTTCTTGGACTCACCACCACCTTCCATCCCCTGCGCAGCTGTGTTGACGGCATGAGTCAGCGAGCAGACGATCCGTAGCTCGGGGAAAAGAGCGACGCCGCGGGGGGCTTCGAATTCGGGAGCGGGCCGGGCCAGGTGGGGCCCCACCCCGGACAGAGAGATCTGAGGGGCGTCCGGCTGGAGGACCACCAGGTAACCTTCCAGCGGCTTCAAGGACAGGCAGCTCTCCTCGTTAAAACATCTGGATGGAGGTGAGGAGCAGAACGTTAGCCACGGTTGACCTGCAATTTAGAACGGTTGTATGGATGTGATCCATACAACTTCTTTTACCCAGCAAATATGTTTTGAATCAACAGACTAATTTTGCCTTCATCTTCTTCTCGGAGAGGTTGCTCAAACAATCTAAAAACAATTCAGGTGTAATTCGGCTCAAAATGCTTGTAATCGTCCACTTCAAAATCGAGCCAGAAAAAAAGTTCCCTCTATTGATTGCTGCCAAGAACCATGCTCATTGTTACCAACAGTCATAACCAACAAAATGTTTAAGAAACAATTAGTCACGTCATTGATTTTTAAAGCCAACTGTTCCTTTTTTTTTTATAGCCAGCAAATAGTGTGAGCCTGAAGCAACATTTTCCTCTGGTGGTTTCAGCCAAATCAAACACTGCTTTTTGGCACCATTTTTTTATGAGTGAACTGACAAAATGCTGAAGCAACAATTCATTGACCAACAAGTTTTTTTATAGCTTCTGTATCGCTACTACTTCATTAGATCACAAATAAATTTAGCCTGAATTAAAAGCTCCTTTTTCTGTTGCCCCTGAACTGTGCACTCATTTTTCCTCAATTCCCTATTGATTTTTTTAAAATTATTTTTTTAATGACCAAAAAAATGCCTAAATGGTAAGTCAATCGAAGAAATGTTATTTTACATTATAATGGCATTAGAGTGGCTCAGCAGCTGTGATGTCATTTTCAGGTGACACCACGTGCCAAAATGGCTACCACATCATATTTCACAAAAGCATAAACATTCAGAATGCTTTTGTGAAATATGATTGTTTTTATGTTTTGATAGGTAAAAGTGCATAGAACTTATTGAATAAAAGTACTGCATTGCGTTGACTTGCCTGATAAAACAACAAAAAAATCATATTTGACTAATTGCTGTTAATGATCACCGCCACTTCTTTAGCCACTGCATACCATTTTCATCCACCTTTTCAAAATTTTATGAACAAATTATGAGACACTTTATCGACTAATTGATTTAGCTCGATTAAGATCCGTCAAATACAGATGCAACTGTTTTTTACTCCTTTAATTGGCAAATAGGTGGAACCTGAATCAATATCTTCAGCTCATTTCTGCCAATCAGTGAGCTCCAATTAAATCGCAATTTCGTCATAAGTTATCTATTAAAATGGCAACAATTATGTTACACCTGAATCAATAACCCTCAATTCTGTCCATCTCAAAATGTCTGAGAAACCACTTATGGATGAAATGATTTTCATGCCTCCCTTTAAAAAACTTCTTTAGCAGACAATTAAATACAACCTGACTCGCTAGCTCCCTCTGCTGATTACTACCAAGTAGCGCATACAGGGAAAATTGCCTTGAGGGGCTTGTGTTAAATACACTGTAAGCATAAATATTTTCGTATGGATGCCACGTTATTAAAACATACATATTTATTTGTGGCATAAGTCGGCATGACGGTATTGGAGGGCGGATTAAGCGCAGAGCGTGTGAATGCGTGCGTTACATTTCCGCTATCAGGGAGAGCAGCTGCTTCTATCGGCTTCTCCAGAAGGGCCTGCTGTTCAGCCATCTGGGTGACTTCCTGGCCCCAAATCAATCTAATCTTCACACACGCAATAAAAAAGAAAATCCACGGCACACTTGAGCTAAAACAATCTCCTCGTGACCTTGAATCGCTGAGATGGAGCCCTTTGGAAATGATCCCTTCGTTTTCCACAGGGCGTGTCCCCCGTCGGGGTCCCGGCCGACTCAGGCTAACCCGGGACCGGTCGCCAGCCAATCACGGGGGAAATCATTTTCGATTTAAAAGGATGCACTAACGTGCTCAGGCTTTGAGTTTGATGCGATCTGCCCTGTCAGCAGCCTACTTTTCGCTCTCTCTCATGCTGCGCTATAAATATAAATATAAATACGCAGCTCACCACATACATGCGCTGGACTGCACTAATCTGAGGGGGAATTAATATTTCACGAGCTGAAAGCGACGGTTAAAGCCAGCGAGGACCATGGCTGGAGCGCTGACCCGAGAAACGAATCTTCTGTGCATTTTCCTGCACGCTTAATTGATTTTGTCACCTTACGAACGACGGTGACAACTGATCCAAAACCAACTCAATGTCACGTTTTATTTCCAATACACACACACACTCACACAAAATAATCATCTCTTATTTCAAAAACATACAAGTGATGTGCAAAAATAGTCTCTTCGAATGACCTAATTCTGTTAAAAATTGACAGTTAATGTGACAGTTTAGCAGATATTTGGTGAAATGTGAACTCCAAGATATTAACTATTCACTTTAGTTAAAAGTCATGAATAAATATAGAGCTTGTAGCATATCCACCAGTGCATAAAGTGGAAAAACAAGAATCCTTTTTGAAGATAACTCCTCAAAAAGTTTTTTTTTTTTCACTAAGCATTTTGAATTTATACAGTCAGATTGCATTAAAAACCCTGTGAAGTCAATTCAAAGATTCGTTTCTAAAAACATTCTATACGGTTCCAGATAATTGCTGTGTGTTAAATGTGAAAAGACGAAAGTGTGGAACCGCCAATGTAAACATTTGTGATAAGCAAGCTGCTTTGAAAAGTATTTGCAAGTGTGTTTGCAAGTTTTTACACTTGTTGTTTCAGAGAATATATTACACACATAACATATCCACACTAGGGCTGTAAAAACGTTTGAATGTCCTTAAATACATTTAACTATGTTTGCAAATATGTTTAAACAACTTCACAAATATGTTTGAACACATTTGCGAATATACTTAGAAATATGTTTGCACATACTCGTAGGCTAAATGGTCTTAACATTTTTTTTTTCCCAAAACAAAGGTTGAATCTGATTGGACGAAATAAACGTACTGGAGGCCAAGAGAAACACTAGGAAATGAAGAGAATAGACCAGAGGGATTAAGTTCATACAATTTCATGGAACAAATGCAATTTATGTTGCAAACGTCACGCTGTGGCCAAAGTGTTCTTTTGGCAAATTCTATTCAGTTTATCAAAAACCATTTACCTCCCACTTCCAGTTCCTATTGCCCACACGTTGTTTCATACTGCATTGCTGAAACTGCTCGCTTAGTATTCACAAGAGTTTGAATTTGGATCACGCCTTCTTTGTGCTATTTGAAAAAGTAATTGAGTGGACCTGGGCTGCTAGCGATTGAATTAGCTGGCTTTACCCAAGCTAAATAATAAAGGGGTGCCCGACCCGCAGCTTGCCAAGACGAGCGCAGGTGACTTTGGGGCCGAAGCCAGCAAACGGGAGATAAGATACTTACTTATCTCCACATGATTATTTCCAGCTTATCAGCTGCAAGGCAAGGTTCATGTTTGATGAGTTCAATGTCGAAGGAAGAGGAGGAGGAGGAGGCGTTTGCGGGCCCTCGGAGTGACATTCTACCAGACAAGTGCCAGAGTGGCGCCTCCAGAAATTTCTCATGAAAGCGGACTGATTATCTTTTGTATCAAAATAAGACACTTGCAAACATCTGCTTTTACTCCGGAAAACGATGAGAAAAATACTGTAAATTCCCAAATATAAGACGCACTTTTTTCCCCCCAAAATGAAATGGATGCATCAAATAAACAGTGACTAAAAAATCAGATTTTTTTTTTTTTTTTAAATTGACATCATTTGAAAAAAATTGATCTGTCGACCAAGTTTTGACTCACAGAGATTTTTGTCATCTTTATATCGGTCATATTTTTACTTACAATAATTAAGCAACGGGATGAGGTAGAGGCAGGCAGTTGGCTGTTAGCAGCAAGCTCCTGTTGCAGCTAACATTAGCTCATGTTAGCTGAGGTTACCGCATTCGTTTCAATCAAAGAAGCGAGCGGACTGAACCACTGTCCGAGTCCACCCTTGTTTAAACACATGAATATTACTAAAACGGACAAGATCAAGTTCATATCTCCAGCTGAATCAATTAGCAAGCGAACGCAGTAAGGTAATCCATTTGATTTGTTGTTTTTTTTTTAATTGTAGTTGTTTGGCATATACACACAATAATAAACTTGGTGAAACACGGAAGCTGCGCAACTTCGGGTATTCACGATAAAATGATCTCGAGCTGCGTAGCGAGAAAAAGGGGGAAAAAATTGCTTCCAGCGCATTCTGAGTTACACTGGTGCTGTATTCACTGACCGCCTACAGTGTGGGAAATCTGAAACAGGGCAACAAATAATAACCTATGAACACAAGACAATATGAAGAGTTTACTCAAGATGAGATTCATTCTGTTTTGCAATAGTTTTTATGTTGTGTTGACCCGTCTTATTCATGCTAACAGAAAACATCAGAATTTTACCCCAACATTAAGGGTGCGCCTTATACACAGGTGCGTCTTATGTTTGGGGAATTACAGTCAAAATATTTGGTGCGCATTGCCTGAATAAATCGGTAAATAAATTGGTAATCGCTTATGAACAGCAGTCGAAGAAAAGTGGTTTTGCAAAACTTCATTTGATTATTCGATCAATCGATAAAACGCTTGATAGAATAATCACTTTTTAAAAATAAGTACTACGGAAAAGTACCACGCAGCAAATTCATAGGCGCTAACCCTCTAACGGCGCCACTGAAGTACTTGGAGCTGGAATGTCTGCCAGTGTCACGTTTCCACCACAAAACATTCCACTTTCACAGTTTACATCATAAAGGCGCATCCCCTCCGCTTGACTTCATTTTCTATTGATTCAGCAGCCAAGCGGGGAATAAAAAATCTATTATAGAAGCTTGGCAGCAGCGCTGAGTTTCTGGCCCGAGTGTGTTATTGCAAATGAAATAAGTTGAGCGGCACGCTATTACGGCGGAATGTGTTTTGAGGGCGATAAGAGTGGGGGGGGGGGACTGCGCTACCTGAGCGAGGTGGTGAGTTTGAGGGGTCGAACTCCGGGCGTGGCGAAGCGGAGGGAGTTCCTGTAGGTCACCTGCTGCACGGCACGGTTGAAACTCTCGATGTCGTCCCCTTCCAGCACCAAGACCGACTGGCTCGGGTTCACGTGCACCTGAACGCAAGGAGGAAATTACATGCATAGTTAAAAAAATATTTATTAATTGTAAATGATAAGCTAGTCAAATATATTATTTTACATGTATTGTAGTTTTGAAAATGAAGGATTTGTTATAAAAAATTACAAAAGTATATTTTACAGTTTCAACATTTTTAATGTAAACTATAATAAAATGGAAAAATAACAATTATACAATATAGACTGTATATATTATAAGTTTGAACATTACTCAGTAATGTTTCCTTGTCAACAAAACATAGAAAAATATTAATAAAATCGCATATACCATTAACATTTTATTTGTAAGTAATTGGTTAATTTAGAAGTAAAATAAAAAAAAAATGTGTACGTATTTATTACATAATTAGTTAATTTGTAATGGAAATAATACATACAAGATATTAGAGCCAATTTTAAACATCAAAAATGTTTTATATATTTTATCAAATAATAATTACATAGAAAAATACATTACAAAACAAAATCCATTATATTACTGTGCAAATATTTACATTTTTTGCATCTCGATAGCCACCTAGCATAATAGCCTGTCATATTTTGATGTTTTTGGAAAACAAGGAACATTTTTTTAGAGCATTTCAGCTCTTTTACTACATCCTGAAGAGGCCTAGTTGGATTCCCTGAGGATTACCTTCATCCCGGATCCCAACGTCTCCAGGTCGCCAAAGTCCAGGCCCTCCCTGCAGGCGTACAGGCACTCTACCACGCTATGGGGCTCCACGCTGCCTGGACGTACCGTCAACCCCGACAACAATCCGTGGTAACCGCCTGAGTATTTCACTGAGATCACACATAATCACGGGTCAATTGAAGGCATCGACACCAACCAAAACCAGAGTTCCAATGAAAGACTGTCAGGGTCACATCATAAATCACAATTACCTCTCTCCTACCAACTACTGAAACACCTCATGCACACTACCAAAACTCTCTACACGCTACAAAAAAATTCACACACTGCCGTAAAAATCTCACATAACAACTGAAACAATCTCACGTTTGCCACTGAACTGCTCTCACATAAACTATGTTTTTTTTCCCAGCTCATGTACACTAATGAAATCATCTCTCACAATACTGAAACGCCCTTGTTCACACTACTAAAAATCCTCTCACCCTTAATAATAAAAGCACTCTCAAACACTATATACAGACTCAATATCAAATGCTTTCAGTCACGTAAGGATTTTATTTTAATCTCTCACCTCTGAAACGCTCTGAAACAAACTACTGAAACACACTCATACATACGGTACAACAGTTTAGACATTAACACTACTAAAACAATCTCAATTACAAACTCTCATGAGAAAAGGCTCTCACACGATACTGAGAGGCTATCACGCAACTACGACATCCTATTTCAATGCTCACACAACTTAACGGAAACACATACAAATGAAAACCCTCTCACATTCACGAATAAAGCACTAAATGACTATCGTACACTCATATTTTTTTCAAACACACAAGAGAAATGCTCTCACATACACTCCTGATTATTTTCACTCATACGCTGTGCATTACTGAACCCTCTCACACAAATTCCAAAAAGACATGCATTTATGAATTTCATTTATACACGACCAAATGTTTGCACAGGCATTACTGAAACCCTCCCAAACAAAATATAGAAATGGTCTCACAAACAAAGACATTTCCTTCACTTACACACACTACTGAATATTGTTGCTCACATTCTGTATGTTTGAAAGAATTTCAGTTGTGTGTGTGCGAGAGGTAATCCTGAATGACGTCCCTGATGGTCCCTTCTGCTTCTTTTGTTTTTACCTTCTGGGATGCTGTTGTTCACTATCTCCCTCTGCTTGTCCTCCGGTTCTGCGGGGAATAGCAATGCGGGAGAGAGAGGGAAAGAAAAGAGACAAATACTCATCAAAATGTATGAAGAAGACACGAGGTGACGCCTGAATAGGCCAGGAAGTGACAGCAAAGAATGAAAAATGAACAAAGCAGAAACAAAAAAATGCAGACAAACCAAGAGAAGAATTTATTTTACATGCGGTTTACGTACATGGGATTGGAATTCTACAATATGTCTGGGAATTGTAAATGAAAAAATGTTATAATGTTTAAATGAATTGTAATGACATTAATCGGTTGCAGATACCCCTATCCATGTTTTGTTACGTGTTTTGTTTTTAATTTAAAAAAAATATAGCACTGTATTGTATAAAATATAACAAGAGATTGCAAGTGGTTTATATATATATATATATATATATATATATATATATATATATATATATATATATATATATATATATATATATACACACACACACACACACACACACACACACACACACACACACACACAGTGTGTATGCGCTGCTTAGCTGACAGTTCAGGCTCCAAGCTGCCTCCTCACAATTGTTATTTGCCTGTGGAATTCCAGGGCATTTGTTTTATATCATGATATCGAATAAGATATCAATTTAACACATACAATTATAACTTCAATGGGTTGTGACTCATTTTGACGGATCAATAAAATAATATGTAATCAGCATCCCAGGTTTTTTGAGATCCAATCAAAAGCACAAAGCGAAATGTATACTCAAATCCTCAACTAGGGAGAATTTTGAGTCCTCAGTTAACCTAATACGGATGTTTTGAAATCATTTCTGCCAGTGTTGTATAAATGTCTCTTTGGTAAGTTCCCACAAGATGACTGAGGAAGTAACTTTGGCATGACTTCATTCTAACTTTGAAGTCTATTTTCTCTTCATGTTATCAAGCAGCTAGCGTCAGCCGCTTGCACGCTGTTTGTTTTTCTGTCTTGCTAATTGGCAGCCAGAGATTCCGACATTTTAGCGCAGCGCTGCTTAAGCAGGCCCGGTAGCTGCCCGGCCATCGTGCTGCTCAGCCATAGTGAATAATTGATGACTGCGTTATATTATTAGCCCTCAAAGACGCAAAAACACATCAGCTAAATCATAAGCGAGCAAAGTGTGTAAAATGTCCCGCGAGAGCTCACCAACGTGCTTTGTGAGAACTTCCGATGCTGTGATTCATAAACGCGTTTTCCAGCTGCAACAAGGGTGCACGATGAGACCCGTTAAAAAATATCGTTTTGCCCCGATGGAAAAAAAAAAAGCAAAGGAGAAGTGCTCACTAACACAAGTTTTTGAACAATGTTGAAGAGAGATAGGCCTCTTCGTTTTCCTGGAAGGATTCTCATATCTTTAAGTACAGCTTAAAAAAAACGGGAGAAAATATATATATTCATCGTCATCCTTATTCCAAAAAACATATGAAAATATCCAAATCCATTTTGGTGCTCTCACCCCAGCAGGCGCCGATGGACATCCTCTGACGGGGGGCCGGGTTGGGTAGGGCGCCGTTGTCGTGGATGAGAGCTGGGTCAAAGGTGACGCCGTCCACGTACAAGGTCACAGAGGGGAACTGGACGCTTAGTGACAGGTGGTGCCACTCGCTGTCGCACACCTGGCAGGCACACAGGATAATGTCGGTCACAGTGACATTGATATTTCACTGGCAACGAGCTATTAAAATATTCATTTTATTACTTTTTTATTTCAATAGATATTTCTGACCACAGCATTGGTTAAAAAATACTTTTAGTTGCCTCTGACTTTTCATTTTATTTTACTAATATTTTTCTTTTTCTATTTGTAAATTTTATATTACCATTCTTATTTTTATTCAATGTTATCAGATGTTAAAACACATTTTAGGTTAAGCATTTTATTACAAAACTATATTTTTTAGTGGGGGTAGCAATCGTATTAGTCATAGAAGTGGTAGTATTAGCGGTATCGAATATATTTTACAGGTTGAATAATTTTATTAGTTTAGGGTTTAGGTCAAGGTTTCTTCTTTTTTTCTAAACATACAACATTCATGCATTTTATTGGGTACGTGTGTGTATGTATGTATATATATATATATATATATATATATATATATATAGTAAAATATCTTAAATTGCCTTGTAAAAGTATTTAATTCTTTTAAAATGTACTTTTTTTTTATTAATCCACGCTACAGTTTGTTTTTAAACGATTCCCTTTCTCCCCTTTGCTAGATAATTAAAGTAGAATCACGAACGAATCCCATTAAATGACGGTCAGGCAGGAGAGCGGGGCGTAAGGTAACAAGGTATCAGACAAAGACGAAAGGATCTGAACAAATCTTGTTTTATCTCTGTATCAGCTTGAATGTAATCCTCTTCAATCTGTCTGGGGCGGGCGGCTTCATTCCAAACAGAATCCCCCACTAGAACCAGTAAAGCCTTGGCTCTCCCAGCACCGAGCGCAGGCAGCCACGTGGGCCTTATTCCCGCGTTTGCTCCGCGCGTGACCATTAACCCAACAGCTTGATGTGAAATTGAAGAACATCCCCCCCAGTACCTGCTCCAGTTTCCACAAGAACTTGACGGGCCGTGCGGCCGAGACGTCAGGCCAGTAGAAGAGAGAGAGGCGGCAGCCGTGCACGGAGAGCGAGTAGTGGGAGAACGAGTCGTCTGCGGAGAAGGCGCGATCAATTAGAGAATTAGAACTTGACTTTCTATGGATTTCTTACATTTCCTTTTAATTTCTCATTCTTAAGGCTAATATTCAAAGGGTATTCACACAGCGGCCGTGGTGCGGATTATCTGTTTTTTTGTTTTTTGTTTTTTTTTTTTACTGGAGCGGAGAGTGCGGAGGTTAAGTGGCTCCCTCAAGAGCAACTCGCCCGCCGAGGCCGTAAACAGTGCGCCCTCAACACCCGAGGTGATAATTCGCTGGAGGTTAGCGCTGTGAAAGAACGACCAAGAGAGGCCAATTTGTTGACAACAATGTCAAAAATCCATCTGGAGGAGCTTCAAAATGAACCGTGGAGCTTTTAAGATGACTTTTTTAAAGGGTTATACAATAATCCTCCCCATAGAACATTCCTGACCACCACCAAAATAAGTGAAATCGACAAAATAATAATACCCTATTTAAATACACCCTTTAAATACGTGCTAGGCATGTTTTTATTAGATAGACCATTATGTTGTTTTTTTTTTTTTTCAAGGTTGATGATGATACAGATTATTAGGGGGCCAGAAAAGCATATTTCAGGTAGATATTAGTTTAAAAAAGGGAAAATATTGGCATCAAAATAATAATACCCTATTTAAATACACCCTTTAAATACGTGCTAGGCATGTTTTATTAGATAGATCATTATGTTGGGGTTTTTTTTCAAGGTGGATTAGGGGGCCAAAAAGGACATTTCAAGTAGATATTAATTTAAAAAAAGGAAAAATATTGGCATCAAAATAATAATACCCTATTAGAATACACCCTTCAAATACGTGCAAGGCATGTTTTTATTAGATAGACCATTATGTTGTTTTGTTTTTTTTTTTTTTAGGTGATGATCCAGATTATTAGGGGGCCAGAAAAGGATATTTTAAGTAGATATTAATTTAAAAAAAGGGAAAATATTGGCCTCAAAATAAAAGAATTTAAAAAATACAAACTCTTTTTACGTTTTCTGAAAATAAAACATCTCAATTTCCATAACGTTTTTTTCATCAGTTTTAAAAAACCTACAAAGAAAAAAAAAGTTCAGGCAGCTTCCTTCTGTTGACAATAAAAAAAAAATCCCCAGTGTTTTGTCATAACTCACCGTTCTTGACAGTGCTACACACAATGGTCTCCTCTTCCTTGCGACTGGCTTTGGACTGAGGGGCAGCCGGCTGGACGTTGGTGCCCCACCTGCGCATCCACAGCTGCAGGGTGAAATGGTCGCCGGACAAGCCAGAGACCACCGCGTCCGGCACTACCGCCACGTGGTTGGACCCGTTGAAGGAGAATACCAGTGAGGAATCCGAGGAAGGTAGAGTGGGGAGGGAGGACGTCCAGTTGGCAGCGGGCGACGGAGGTGGGAGGAGGTCCACCTCGCCCCGAACGGCGCCTGAATAAGATGAAGGCAATATATCAGTTAAGACTAGAGACAGGGGACTCGGGTCACATGACTTGACTCGAGTCAGACCCGAGCTGCTAATTTTAGGATTTGAGAACAAAACGCATGAAAGACTTGATTTTGAAAGCATGATGAGAATTTTGCCTGAGAATCTGCATTTTCAACCCAGTGCAACATTTATTATTGAAAGAAAAAAATATGTTGTCAGTAACCTCTTTCGAGTTTTGTTTTGGAATGGTTAAAACAAAGTAACGTGACTGCGAATGCGTCAATGCAGCTAACTAACACAAATACAGATCATGGAGATGCTACATGCTAATAGAAGAAAATCGTTCATATACAAATATACTCTGTTGTGACTGCACGTGTAAAATAAATAACAGTTCAAATTAAAGTTATGGAAATGCTAAAACTTACAAAGAGAGGTAAGATAAAAAATGATGATCATGAATGCATACTGTAAGTGAAGCTAACAAGTAGCTACAAACACACAAAATAATTGATGCTACATGACAAAGTAGCTAAGTGAAACATAATATGAGAATATAATATAATGTATGTAAGTTGTTATGTTTAATGATGAGACACAACTATGACATCTAACTTCATCTAAATAAAACCTCAAGAAATGAAAAATATATACAATACAACATATATCTATATATAAATTGAAATAAAATACATAGACAGGCAAGCTAACATTTGAATTTGGATAACTAAAATCTAGTGAATCTTTACCTAAGCTTCATGTCAGTTACTTTATGTGTTTAATGGGGGAAATAATAAAGAAAAAGAATAAAGAAACAGGCTTGGGAAGAAAAAACAAAAGATTGTGGCTGAAAAATGACTAATGCGCTGTTGTATGACTTGCTTGATTTTTGCCGGGGGCTTACTCCAAATTTAAAATGCAAGAGCTGAGACTCACGGTAACATTTTTAAGCCTACGCACCGCAAAGCCGTCGCACGGATCGGTCAGAGTAGCTGTCTCGGTCACAGCCCTTTCCGATGTGGCCGGTCTGAAGCTCTACGGTGGCCTGGATGTTCCACACGGTTTCCTCGCAAGTCTCCAAGTGCAAGGCGGGGAAGAGCGGGATGCTGCCAGAGCCGGGTGTGTACTCCACCCGCTTGGTCCAACCTGAAACAGATTCAAATCAGCCCTCAAGCCCCGACTGATCACTTCACAGTCATCGATGAGGATAAAAGTTCATTTTCGATGACCGCGGGCAGGGGAGTGTTCGATGCTTCCTCACTGTGAATTTTAATCTTGGAAATAAACTGGAATAATGCACAATGACCAGCGCCCATTTTTAGATATAAGATCAGCACAGTTTGCGCGACCACTCATAATAATGTCCAAATTCTCTAAAATGGATTACAGTGGTTAAAAATGAAATGAAATGTTGACGATAAGAAAAAAATTCTATTAGGTGAATTTGAAATCTAATTGTTTGAAGAAAGAGTCCCGCTGCTAATATAGTTTTCCATCAGCTAGCATAATTGAATCTGACATTTACTGAGCAGATTAGATTGACGTGGCTTTTCTTAACACTTGTGCAGTATTTTGATAATTTCTGGGTCATTTTCTTCCACGTCATTCTCACTGTATTTTAGCCAAGGGACGGCACACTAACGGTAGTGTAACGATAAAGTAGTCATGCTATAATTTGACATGTTGTCGCCATCTGGGTGAAATTTCAGCTCCCTGATGCATTCTTTCAATGGTTTCCTTTGATCAGAAATGGCTTATATGTAAAGATAAAAAAAAAACGAGACTGGGGGACTGGGATTGTAATGAGGGTTAATTAGCACATGCAGGTCATTGTTTTAAACTCGTTCACTGCCATTGACGGCTAAATTCGTCAAAGATCCGTCTTTAGCGGAATTATTATTGTGTGTATTATTATTGCATGACTGAAAATAACTGACTTAATCTGCCATTTTGCACAAGAACATTAAACTCATTCACTGCCAATGACGGCTATAGACGTCTCATTCGTACTGGGATGAGAATGAGTCAACAGTGTTAACAGAGGAGCGGAGTGCCAACTGAATGTAATACTGATTGGAATAATAATTAAAGCAGTTGCATTTGTAGAACCTCGCTATAAGTAAGCTTCCACCTCCTTCAACTCAACGCTGACTCACATCAGCAATCAGCCCACATAGATGCCAACCCACCGCCATGTTGGAAATGATGCAAAAAGGGCGAGGGAGCGAGAGCGTTACCCATCCATCCGGGCTTGCAGGACGGCTTGACCGTGACCGCCACCTGCGCGTCGGCCTGAGCGCGGTTCTTGCCGCAGTCGAAGGCGGTCACCCAGAAGGTGTGAACCCGCTGACGTTTGGAGTCCAGCGGCTCCGTGTTCTTAATGTTACCTAGGAGACATAGCACAGGACATAGAAAGAAGGATGATAATGAGAAAAAGACAGAAAGGAAAAAAAAAACACGCAGCTCTCCCTCCTTGACGCAAAACACTTGTCCGGAGGCTTTTGTTGAGCGGGAAAAAAGTGACGCTGACGTAAAATGGTGCAACGTGAAAGAACAGAACGTGGAGGGGGGGGGGAAAGGCAGGGTTGGAAGGCGGGGGTCTCGGACCACATTGTGCAGAGTCACAGTGAGGCAGCCCCGCTTTGTGTTACAAAAACAGCAGGCGCTCGCTTGTCAGCGGGCCAGCCGGGCGGGCGGCGTTTGCGGTAACCAGAAAAAAAAAGACGACAGGGAATAGACGGAGAGATCACCTGAACAGCTGCTGCAGTGTTTATGCAGAAATTCACAATAGTCCGCCCACGCCGAGTCTATTTTCATATTTTTGCCTTAATACGTGCCAGGGGAAGGAAGGCGACGCTATTGTTTGAGTCTGTGCCCACCGTTGTATATTTGCGCATGGAGGTAGACACAATTTGGGGTTTATTTCATTTCATTTCATTTCATCACAGTGACTTACAAATTTAAGACTCGGCTGTCACTGAATTTAATTATAGATCAAACGAGCTGAAATGTAACGCTGTTAGAAAAACGCAAAAATTCTAATGTTTTTAAAACATTCAATCCCAAAGACATACTTTTATGTTTATTTTAAAGAGCATTTAATTCTAGTTACCAATTTGTCCTTTTTTTTTTTTAGACATTTTTTCTAGTCTTTGGTTAAAGGAAGGTCTAAAAATGCTAGGTCCTTAATGTACAAAGATAATATTCTAAAAAGCTAGTATATTTAGCATTTTCACCAATCTTATTCATTTTCAAAACGTGAATCAATATCTACAAAAATATTCCTATTTATTCACAATGACACTTTTAACAAAAAAGATTCACGTTTTGAAAATGAAACCAAAACGTTTTCACCATGATAATATCTACAAAAATATTCCTATTTATTCACAATGACTCTTTTAACAAAATAATCATGGTGAAAATGTTTTGGTAAGCAGAAATTTCTAGTGAGAAAATTGTTCCCAAGTTGAATTGGATGAGCTAAAATTGTGAATTTTTAGAATACGTAGTGATGTGAATAGCTGTTTTATGGATCTAATCCGTGCGTCTCACCATCATTGTCAATAGCAAATGGCACGTTGGGGGTGATGATGTCATAGAAGCAAATCTGGCTGTACTGCGGGGAGCAGTCGGCATCCAGAGCCTCCACGCGCACGATGCGGTCGAAGAGACGCCCCTCGGGGACCGACGCCTCGTAGCGACGCTCCACGAACACGGGGGAGAACTCGTTGACGTCATTGACACGCACGTGTACCGTGGCCCTGAGGAAACAAGGCGCGGCGTGAGAAAAAAGGGGCGTGTCGGACGCGCGGCGGCTCCGGGGAGAATCCCGCTCACTTGTGGGATTTCTTGTTGTTGACGCCGTCGGGGCCCTCGCCGCAGTCGTAGGCCTGGATGGTAAAGCTGTGCTCCCGCTGGCTCTCGCAGTCCAGCGGCTCCTTGGAACGCACCAGGCCCTCGCCGGTGGAGCGGTCCAGAACCACCGCTTCGAACTGGACCGAGCCGGAACCCGACGGGCCGTTGTGCACTCGGAAGCCGCAAATTTCACCTGTGAGTGGGCAAAACGGACCAGTTTATGTCCACATATCTGCGTTTGAATAACATTAATTCGAATGCGAAAAGAGCGAAGGGTGAACTTCCATGCTGTGATCTCACAATAGTCGTCACTTGGGTAAAGAAAGCTTGGGAGAATATCCCAAGTAAGATGATCAGCAAATCATTTTCGAAGACCTCATTTTCAAACAAAATGGGTCGGGTCTGAAGATGAGTGGAAGAGTAACGAGGATGTTTGAGCAATTGACAAGGAGATAGAAGGAAATATTTGGCGTGTCAGACAGTTACGATGAATTTTAGGGCTTAATTGACGAATTAATATTCAGCTGTGTCAAAAAAAAAATTAAGCATTGATACCTCAAATCATTGTTTTGATGTAACATTCACACCCCCACCCCATAATCGCAACAGTATATGAAGAAATGCGTAACTGTAACTTTATCATTTTAATAACACACACCATGCGTTATAATTGGAAGGCCATGATTTATGCAACCACTAAAGTCAGGTGTAGACTTTTTTGTAAAATTCACCCAGATAGAAGTAAAAAAGGGGGGTTTACTTATAAGCGAGGTCGACTCGTTCTCGTCGAAATACGGTATATATGCTATAATATAATAATATACTGTTGTGGTGACCCACATTAATAGACTGTTAGCAAAGACATTCACAAAAGAGGTACTGTGCCTTTAAGGAAGCAGACGTCAGTTTTTCGGTTAGCGAGGAGAGCGGCGCGACATACTCTCTTACTGCACGCGTGACTACGGGACGTAAAGTTAAATGAAACTACCTGGACTCACATAAGACTACGGTCTCGTCTTGCTGTTTTTCCATCTTTTACCAACAAAGCATTTTTCCTTTGAGGTGAACTTATACTTTGTCCCTATTATCATTCGAGCCCACATGGTTATTTCCGGTCCCAGGGCGCACGCATGAGCGAGCGGCTGAATGCCGCTGCCATGACGGCTTCAATTACACTACGCTGATCTAAAAATAGACGCCCGGGCCGGCAAATTCATACGTGCATCTAAAACGGTCCGTGAGATGACTAGTCTTGTGATGTCTAACTAGAAATAAGAGCGTGAGGTCATTTGCGCGTGCGGCGTTGGGCGTTACCGGCATAGTGGAGCGGAGCGTCTTTGTCCAAGGCGAAGAGCGGCGGGTTGAGAAGGACCGTGTTGTCGTTCTCCATCACGATGCCCTGGTACTCCGTCTCGATCCATGGCTTGTGCTTATTGGCTAAGGAGAACAAACCATGCAAATACAAGCGTCATTTCGCGGCGTCTTGCGAGTTTACGCGTTTGAATTCGCTCGGAGGATTTTCATCATTCGCCACCGTTTATCCTTGAAAAGAATTCCATCAATTCTCGAAACGAAGAAAAATTGTGTCTTTTTTTTCCTGTTTAAAAAAAATAATTAAAATAAAAACAGAAATATACGATTATTGTGAAGTGGCCACAAGTTGGAGTCTACTACAATGCTCATTAGCGAGTAGAGCTGTCAAAAAAAATCGATTGACATCTCATTGATATCAAATTAATCAACTATTTTAATAAATAAGAAAGGATTTAGAGTGCTTGTTTAGCTTAAAATTGTTAAAATTCTTTTTCCAGCCTCAACAGAAATGATTGATTTTCGTAGTCCTTGATGAAAATGGACACATTATCTTTCATGTTGAACTCTTTCAGTGCCAAGCCTTATCGGAAAGCGTTATTCATAAAAGAAAAAAATGTCGTCAATGGCAGGCAGACAAGTATTTTATTTGACAATGATTCTTGTCGCTGACAAGGAAAAAATTAACCGAGATAAGATGAAACGGTAACGAAAAGGTTGGTAAATCCAAACTCAATCCATGTCATTTGATATCACTTAATTGTTGTCTAGCTTTTTTTCTGTTATTCACAAAATATCACACAAAGAGTAAATAAACAGTAATCAAGAAAAAATGTTTTGAATACAATTTTATCGACAGGATATTCCATTGAATAATCCATTATAAAAATATTTGCTAGCAACAGCCCTATTCTTTCTGAGTCTAGTTTCCGAGTCTAATTTCTGAGTCGTTTTCTGGGTCTGGTTTTTCTGGGTCTAGTTTCTGGGTCTATCTTAAATAGGTTGAGTAGAATAGAAATGCGAGCTTGGTACTGGATTGATCGACAGACCGGAGTGTCGACACGCGAAAGTTTAGTCCGCCTTATCTGGAAGGTGACAAACAAGCACTTTTCCGGCCTCGTCGCACGGACGAGCATTTGTTCGCGCCCGATTTCCAAAGAGCTGCGGGACAAAAGCGGCAAAGACAGAGAAGAGACAGCACGGCTTCGCCGCGACGTGGAACAATCCTCGCTTCTTGCTCATTAACTTGGCCTTTGATCCTTTAGCGCTGAACATCCAGCACAAGGATGAATAATTAATTGGCAATTAAAGGTTAAATTGACAGAAAACCTGGGGCGCTTGTGTCCTTTCAGTGGGATATTGTGCGGCCGCTGAGCCGAGGCGAGCTAGCTGATTGATGCCGGCGCCGGCGATGAGCGTGTGATTAAAAAGTGGACGTTTCGTCGAGGGTTTAATTGTTCTGCCAGGCAGAAATTGGACAAGGAGAAGCGAAGCGGGCTGAGACGGTGACAATGTGACATCTACCGTATTCTCAAACACTAACCCAATTTGTCTTTCGGGTCCGCAAAAAAAAATTACTGTCTCTTCGGTCCTTCGGGAAAAACAAGAGAAGTACCTTCACAAAACTTGCTGATCATGGGAACAAATATCGGGCCTGATTTTAGCTGATCAGAATCAGGTTAGGAAAGTTTCATTTTATTTATTCATTTATTTATTTTAAAGGGTGGAAAAAAACACAAATATTGCCAAAACATTCAAAACATCAATTTCTTCGTTCAGCAACTTTTTCTGTCCTCAACTCATTCAATGCCAGGGACGTATTTTCATGTTTTTAGGAGTCCAGACATTAAATCCCAGATACTATAAGTATTGATTTCATACTTTTACTCAAGAATTCCCAGATACTTAAGTATTGATTTCATACTTAAGTATCTGGGAATTCATGTCTTTAATGTACTTAAGTATTGATTTCATACTTAAGTATCTGGAATTTAAAGGGACATTGTGTAAGATTTACACTGTTTTTTTTATTGAAAACGAATATTTTAAATGATTATAAATTTCAAAAACTTGCGTTCTTAACGACCAACGGTATGTTTTAAATATAATCGTAGGTCTAGTTATCATTAAATTATATTACATTGAGGGTGGCACTTCTCCAGAGGCGGCCATGTTTGTTAAAACTACAGACAACGGGCAGCACCTCCTGCTGTCCGAAATGAAAAACTGGACTCTTAAAAAAAAAAAAAGTCAAAATACCGGCATTGAACGAGTTAATACACTGCCGAGGTACCCAATCGAAACTATGCATCGGCAGATCCTCTTTCCAAACACATACATTTACAGTACATCGTATTTTAAAAGATAACGGGATCCTTTAGCTAAAAAAAACTTGGCGTGATCTAGAAAAACTGAGATCGGTTTTTTGATTCCACACCCAAAATTGAGTTCAAAACAACTGTCAGAGTTATCTCAAAAACACAGAAAAAAACCCAAAGTGTAATAGAAGCGTACATAGTTTCTTTACGTATGGATTTACTTGTTGTTTAGAATTCTGCTGGAGGCCAAACGAAGGCACAATTACGCAGTCGGCCCACGTCTAGCCCTCTATATCCACACTTTCCGCACTCTCTTTTTTGGTCATTTATCTCCCTCAGCCTGGCGCATCCACCCGCCCCCCTCCACGTAGCGTTAATCTGAGCATCAGGCGCCTGGATTACATTCCGGATTACAGATTGAGAGGCATTCCATCCTTCCGTCTCCCTTGGCACCGGTCGCCTCTCTGTCACTCCATGTCGCCACAGCATGCCCGGCTGGCTGACGCTCGCGAAAGCACGCGAATGCAGCCCCCCCGCCCCCAACCCCCGCCCCGCCCCATCTCACGTCCTCCTCCCTCTTCGTCTGCGTCTTTTTCGGCCATGTCTGCCTCCCTTCCTGTCACTGCTCCTTCTCTGCCTTGCCTCCTTTACCCTTCATCATCATGTTCCTTGTCTTTTCCCCAATGCCCCCCACCACCACCACCACCACCATCACCACACCCCCTCCCCCACCACCACCGCCCCTCCTTACATGATCTTTGGAGAACCGACCTGAAAAAGGAGGGCAGTAAATCTGATACTGGGAGAAGAAATAAGAGTCACGCACATGACGGACACTACGCAGGTCCTAGAATTATTTTTTCATTGGGGTGCTGACTTAAAATCTTGAGGTGGCACACCAGAAATAAGTCTCCAATTTCAGGATTTCATTATAGCAGACGCTTGTAAACCAGCCAGTTGAAAACTATCAGAAAAATGCCTGCTGTTACAATTTGATTTATTGTAAACATTTAACATTTGGAGTTGTGTCGCGGACATAAAGGCAAAAGATGTACTGTTCTTCCCTTGCTAGCACTGCAGTAGCTAGAGCAGAGGTGTTGATTGGGGTATTTTCCTTCCACTGCATATCTGTGTTTTGTTGTATTTATTGAAACAACATAATTCCACAAATATAGGACACACCCTTAATTTTAGGGTCAAATTCGGGTATTTTCTACATTACAGAGTATAGGACGCACCAAAGGTTTGGTGACAATGGAAAAACTATAGCAAAACAAAACAAATCCTATCTTTGTAAATTCTTTTTATTTTCTTGTGTTCATATCCGTAAGTTTTACATAATTGTTGCAGGTTAAGTGTGTTTCAGACTCACCACATTGTGAGAGGTTAGTGAATCCCTCGCCAGTTTAACGTTGAATTGTTTGGCCATTTCCTCACGATGCAGCTCGAGTTCATTTATCCATAATAATTTTGACGTCATAACTTTCACATGAGCCTCTCCTTTTTAGTAATATTCCTGGATGGATGGACAAGGATTGAGACTTGGACACTTCTATATTGAACCTAATGCCATAATAACCTCACCTATCACCAGCTACTGTTAGCAATTTCTATTGATTTCAAGCAATTTGAAGGAAAAATCTTGTATTGGAATACATAGGGCCCAGGAAGTTATTCTATTGTATTTCTCTTGACTTTTCTTTATATTTTTTACAGCAATATAATTATAGTTGACCGCAGCCCCTGGAAACAGTAACATAATAAAAATCTACATATGAGTAACATTAATTGTTTTCTCACGTTATATACCATTCTTTTACCAGTACGGCCCACTTGAGAAAAGATTTTCCTCCATATTCCTCCTTCAATAACACCTTATAACGATTATTGCAGTTTTGTCCACGCTAGATGACTCAATTGTGTAAAACTGTGACTAAAAATATGCAAAAAAATCTTTAGGTTCAATACAAGGCTGGTTTGTTATATGATAAACAGTAGACTAAACTAGCATGCTAACATTTGCAAGCTAATGAGCTAATTGCTAGCTTAAACGCTAATCACTAACTTCATGCTAATTGCTAGTTCATGCTAACTGTAAATGAAGAAAAATCTGGCAATTCTCTGTCACGTAGTTAAAACAAAACAAGCCTTTATACGGGCCACGAATGACAAATAAAATTGACTAATAAAAAAAACGTACAGATTGCTCCAGGCTCATAAATCTTAAAGACCGTCAGTCAATTGCGTAGGCTCCTAGAAAGACGCTTATTGCAGAAAGCCTAACGCAACCACATCCGGTTTGCTTTTCACAATAAACCAACTTACAAATTAAAGCACTTATATAAACATACGACCATAAAACAGGCTCTATATGGATCTTTAGGAGCCAGAATATTTCGATTTATTGCAAACAAAACAACTACAGGGGGAAAGCGTCACACTTATACGTGCTAGTGGGGTCAACAATCTATAAATGCTCATACCATGCCGCACACATTCACATTTCATAATGTACATACAGGCACTGGTGAATTAAAGGTTAGTGTATATTATGATTAATAATAAAAAAACAAAACAAAAGGAGTAGTAGTAAAAAAAATTAAAGCATAGGCATTCATTTGTTTTGTTTTTTTAATATGGAAAATATCACATTCAAATGATGATGTATGTATGGAATAAATGAATTAATTAATCTAAAAAAAGGCAACACATTACAAAAACTTTGTTTTGTAGTTTACTCTCAAAAAGGTAAAATATTTCATTTGAAAATTACTATCAAATATTATCATACACACCTGCCTATTTATGAATATATTCTAAAAATCTGAAAATAAAAATCATGCTATTTCCAATTAACTGAGACAAAAAGTCAACATTAGGGGACTTATTTCATGATCCATCCATTTCCAAAGCATTCGTCATCATTCGGATCCCCGATGAGCTGCCGCCTATCCCAACCGACATAAAGCGAGAGGCGGGGATACGCCCTGGATTGGTCGCCGGCCAATCCCATAACGAAAAACACTGACAACGTCCGCCACATACTTCATTGACATGATCGTCCTTTTTTTTAAAGCCTTCTATTCCTGTATTGGATTTCCCTGAGAACAGGTGTACCTAATGCAGCGGCAAAGCGTCTAAAGCAAGCTAAAACAACAACGACAAGACAACATGAGCAGTCAATATCGATCCGGACGAGGAACTGACCTTTGTTGCCACTGGCAACCGAAGTCAAGCAAAGGAAGAGGAAGGAGAGACATTTCATGTTGTCCATCTGGGAGGAACAGGTTTAGAGAAAAGGGGGGGGGGGGGGGGGGGGGGATTAGGACAAGAGGAAAGGGGGGCATGCAACGACAACTCATTAGCACCACAGAAGATGAGTCAAAAAAAAAACATGCAGGAGGAACAAACGTTAGTAACTGCCATTTCTTCTTTTTCAGTCATGTTAAAAGGATACTTGGCGATACATTTTTCAATCAAAATAATCCTGTGGCATTTGTTCCTTATGTATTCAATTATGGAGCTACACTTGTAGTGGTTTCTTTTGCGTATTTTACTCAACAACTACAATATGTTTTATTTCTGGCCCATCTGTTGTAAAATTGCACCACCGAGAACAAGATGCAGACATATAAAACTTAAATAAAAATTAAGGAGTCACTATGACGCAATTAGCAATAGGATGATTCATGTTCCAATTGATTTGCTCTTAATTTGAAAAGAGAAACGGTACAGTTCTTGTCAGGGCATTAAAAAGCATGAAATGAGATTTGCTGATACCTGCAGAAATGTGTTACAATCTCTGAAGTTTTTTCAATCGGTAATTGGAAATGTTGTCCAATGCAAATGCTGTTCTATAAATAGCAAAATCAAGGAAGAAGCGTTCATTTTGGCGGTGTTTGTGTACGTGCCACAGCAATAAACTGCGTAAGTGTTAAGTGGGTGTTTTCCGTCCTTTTAATTGTGGTTAGTTGGCTTGCGGCGGTTAGCTGAAAAATGACTCCTCATGGGAGGAGGTATGTATGGAATTGAGGATGGTTGTCGTGTGTGTGATTCGTGTGTGGAGGTGGGCGTGCCCACACCCCCCCCCCCCACCCCCCCCCCCCCCCTCCCGCTCACCGATAAGCAACATTCTCACTTCCATACTGTCCATACATTGACGTCCACAAGGCCCAATGCATGTGTCCCCACTTGCAATGCGACATGACTGCGAGATAGCCGCACGCATCCGAAAAGCAAAATAAAATTGGGATAATAATGGCTGCTCACTTTAAGTCAGGTGAAATGTCGCAGCAACCGTGATCACGATGATGAAGATGAACAAGAAGAAGAAGTAGGGACATACCATGTCGGCTGCAGCGGCGATGCCTGCTCGGTACCCACAGCCTTTTCTTTTTTTTTTTTTTTTTTTTTTTTTAGCCTCGCAGCATCCGCCTGTCACGCCCCTGCCTCGTCCCGCGCACACGTCCTCGTCCTCGGCTAGAGCGGACGCGAAGCTCCCGGTGTCAGTGGATGGTTGGGGAGGGGGGAAAGAGGATGATTTGGTGTGTAACTGGAGCGGTGCCCTTGTTTTCTCGTCTGTGGAGAAGGAAGGAGAGATTGAGTGGGGAATGTTACGCTGGCGTCCCCCCCTCCTCCTCCCCCCCTCCCTCGGCGTGCGTTAACCCGCCCACACTGCGTCCTTCTCCGGCTACGTCCTCCCCCAGCAGCTCGGTGGCACACTGGTGCTCCGGATAAATATTTTTTTCTTTAATGACACTAAAACAATCACGTCATGATGTGTTAAAATTTAAAAAAAAAACGTGCATTTAATCTCATCAACACACGAGCAGTAAACTGCAAAATGACGTCATACCAGAAGAAGACAACAGGACCATCTCAGTTTTGAAATGCAGCACTTTTTTTTTTTTTTAATTATTCAACATTAGAAAATTGCATTAAAAAAATCACATTCCCCCATGGTTTCATCCCATTTTTTTTTTTTTTTTTTTTAGATTTTTGTACATTTGGTATAGGAATAAGGCATAAAATAAAAACCCTTGAAATGGCAATTAACTGTCGTGGGGTTGTGTGAAAATTGACAGGCAGTTGCTATAGGCAGTCCCCTGCAGGGTTGATAATGATGAGATGCATCACCAGCTGAGGCAACACAGGTGAAGCACACAATGTTCCTCGGCAGCTGCTTCACGATGAGATAACCGCTTCCCCCCTAAAAATTTGAAAAGACTTCAAACCAAAACTGCACCTTTTCATTTACAAACAAGACAAGCGAAGGGATTGGCAACAACGAGGTCAAAACGAAGAACGTCCGTAGATGGGAGCGGGTGGCCGGAAAGATTTCCTTATTACATACAAAACATTTCCGCCGAACTCGAAAATCAAGTCTCTTTTGAACACAAATTACAAGCGCGGTAAAAACATTCATAAAACACAAGGCCATGTTGAGTCGGGTGTGTATATACAGCGGCTCTTAAAAAGTGAGTACCCCCCTCGCGTTTATGGAATTATTTATTTTCTTTGGACACCACGGAAATAAAGTAGCAAAAAAAAATCGTCCCATGAATGGATGGTTTAAAATCTTGGCGAGAAACGTGAGGGGCGTCCTCACTTTCGCAAGCAACCGTGTGCATTGCAGTGCTTTTGCGTGGACCTGACAAATCAACAGCCATCCTTTCAACTGTTTGATCTTCCAAGCGCTCAGCAGCATTTTTTTTGTCGTTTTTTTTTTTTTATAGTACATTCTAAAAGTGCATCGAACACCTCGCTTGCGCCTCGTGAAGCTTTGCTGTTAGGAAAGCTAAGAATTAAAAAAAAAAAGGGGCCAACGACAGGCTCCGAACCCGTGACTGCTGAGTGCAAACCTCAGAGGATTTAATTAAAAAAAAAAAAAATCAGGAAATGGGCCTAAACGAGCTCCCCAGTTAGCCCGTGTGGCACAATGGTCATTTTTCCTGTAAACATTTCTCCAAAAATGTTTATAAAAGCTTCCTTACTTTTTACACAAAAATATATAGAAATTTATTTTCACGTGGACTTGTGTATATATTATCTATATATACTTAAAGGCCTTAAAATATTTTCCTTTCAACTCCTTTCGAAAGTCACAGTTCCCTTCAGTGGATAAATTAACCTGTGAAGAAAGCAGAAGAATTGTCATCGTTTTAAAATGAGTCAGTGTTAAAAAAAAATCATGATAGAAAAATTTGTATGCACAAATGCATTGAGAAACACAGCATATCTTTGTTTTTTTTTTTTTAAATAAAGCCATTGACCATTTATTTCATATCCATTCAGTGGTATATTCATTGTTCATTTATTTTCAACCCCTCAAAATGTTCATTGGCATCAGCCCTATTCATACATTTATTAAAAAAAAATGTGGTGGAACTATGCCCCCTTTATGTACAAAAATTGTAAAAATATGATAATTGTGGTTTTTTGTATTTTTTCCTTTGATATCACACGTCAAAAAACCAAAGTTGGGTCCAAATTTTCCCCAGGGATTAAACAGGGTCTCTACGGCTATCAGCAAAACTAATTTCATGTTTTCTAATGCTATTATAGGAACAGTACATTTTTCTTTTAAATTAAGAGCAAATTTATTGGAACATGAAGCAAGTCACTGAAAATTGGCATTATAGTGACTTTCCACATAAGATGTCTTGAAGCAGGAAGCGCTCTAGTTGAGTGGTTCTCAAATGGAGGTACGAGTACCCCTGGGGTACGTGAAGGCATCTCAGCTATCGGCAAAACTTATACAATGATTTTTAAGACTGCAATTGGATCAGTTGATTTTTCTTTCAAATTAAGAGCAAATTGATTGGAATGTGAAGAAACGTTATAATATACAGTATATTTTATTTTTTTGGTTGGGCTTGAGGAGGGTCTAAAATAGGCTGGTACTGATCTGCTGTGTTTTCAGTGCATATATATAAACAAAACCTATTTTTCAGATTTTTAAAGCGCAACCGTACATCAAGTTGTGCGGCGTCCGCCTACCGAGCCGTCGTTTAATCCTCCTTTTGCGGACTGCGTTGCTTCCTCGGCACCAGTGCTTTCCGCAGGTATGGGGTGATTAAAAAGGCTACGAGGAAGAAAACGTGGCCGCAAAAGTACACCGAGAAGTACACCTGGAACACAAAAGCGGACACATTAGATGTAAAAATGTCAAAAAGATGCAAAAATCAGGAATCTTAGTGGAAATTATCCAATGGACAGATATACTGTTTGTTGAAATGTCCCAGCTCCTCTCAGCTCATCGCTACGACACTGATATCGGTAGTTCTTCACAGGGGATGAAGAATATATGACAGGACTATCAGATTGTCTTTCTACATGTGTTGCTGCACCGCCTGCTATACACAGTAAACACACCCGATGGTAAGAGTGTACTATTATTGCCACTAGGTGGCAAAGTTTTGTCTGATTGAAATTTGAACCCTTAGCAACATGCTCATATCAGGATTGTTTATGTTTGTTTTTTTTTTTAATTATCAATCGAGAATAGATTCCTCATCCCCAAAAACAAATTGGCAAATTTGCCTAGGCAATCAATAATCCCTCTCGTAATTAGAGTATTCACATTATATTGGAATGTTTTTTTTGTCTGTGTTTTTAATGAATAATCAAGGACAGATTCCTCCAATGCCCCCCCCCCCCCGAAAAAAAAAAGCAAATCAGTGAATAGGTAAATTTGCACATGTGGTGCAATTAATGAGTCAGAAAAAAATATGACAGTGAAAGTGTTCCATTGTTTTGTTTTTTTTTTTTCATCACTTCCTTTCACCTCAGTCAAGTGCCATCTTCATCACTTGCCTGTGATTCCCATAGCAACCTCTCAATTTCCTCTGCCGGGACTCAAGTGTTGAAAAAAAAAAAAAAACACTTTTAAAGAGTCAGATGAAGCTATTTCCGTCCTAGGTCTTGAACAAACAAGTCCCAGAAGGACGCATGCTAATTTACCAGCTCGCGTTGGGCGCTAATGTCTTCAAACTGCCCTTCCTAATTTCATAATGCATCATGACAGGTGCATTACGCGCACCTTTTAAAGCGGGGGGCCGGGAACCTTTCTCCTATTAGCGAGCGGGGCCGTTAAAAAGTCATGAGAAATTCATGAAAGAATAGGAGGCGACGGTTCAACAAATGTTTACTGTTAAACGTTGCGTAATGGGCTTTTGTTGGTTTGCTTTCAAATTATTTTTTATTATTGTAATGTAGATTATTTTCATATTTTTAATACTTGCTCTTTTGAGCTTTGTTTGTAGATCAACAAAGCGGGACGGGTTGGCGGTTCTCAACTCTGATTTAAAGCACCTTTAAAAAGAGCTTCTCTCTAAAACGGAAAACCGGTTTCCAAAATGACACGTAACTTTCATTTCGTAAGAATAAAAAAATATAGATTTTGGTACTGTTACGCGGTTAAATTTTAAAAATACATACGTTACTCTTGAAAATGCATGACTTTTTTCCAGAAAATATGACTTCTTGGTCTTAATTTTGGTAATATAAATGATATCTTGAAAATGTACAAGTTTTTGATGAAAATGCTCAACATTTCTTTGAAAATATGACTTTTGTTTGAAGATGGACTTAATTTAAAAAAAAAAAAAATTGAGTTTGGTAATATCACAAGTTGTATTTGTAATGTTTTCAAGTTTGGGGTAAATCTTGAAATTATACCACATTTATTAATGAAAATTTTCAACATTTTTTTGAAATAATAACCATTCTTGGAACAATTAATTCAAAACATTAACTACACAAATTCATTTTGATAATACTACATTTTATTAACACAATTTTACAACGTGAAAATATTCGACTGTAATAAATATGAATTTATTACAATAAAGTTTTGACCAAATATCTAGTTTTAACCATACACATTTCTTTTGGTAATATTACAAGAGTTTTTCTTGAAAATGCCTAACTTTTTCTTGAAAATATGCCTTCAATCTGGGAATATAGCTTTATTTTAACAACTTTATTATTTTAAAACTCATTTTACTCTCATAGTGTACGTTTTGTTATTCTTTAAAGCAGGGCTGTCAAACTCATTTTTATCGTGGGCCACATTGTACTTCTAGTTTCTGTCAGAGGGCCAGAATAACTGTTAAATCAAATCATTTTCAAGTTTTTATCCGCCAAAACTTTTAAAAGTTGAACACAACTTGCAAGGTTGATATTTTAGCCAGAAACATGAAGTCAAATCAGCATTTTGCGGGCCACATAAAATGATGTGGCGGGCCGGATCTGGCCCCCGGGCCTCGAGTTTGACACCCGTGCTTTAAAGGGTTCAAGTGATTTTTTTTTCTTCCCAGAATACAACTCATCTTACCTGATCACTGTTGCATGTACTCAATCATTTTGAGACCCACCTTGAGCCATTTGTCGTAGGTGAAGATGCAGAAGGGCACCAGGGCGTAGCCCATGAAGAGCCAGTGGATGAACTGCTGCACGATGTAGACGAGCGGGTAAAGGGGCCCTTTGGCCAAACCGGTCAGCGCCGGACTGTCCCGGACCAACGCCTGATACTGTCAAAAAAAAAAAAATCGTGCACGCGTCACTAACGACTTAGTCTCCTCCCAAAGTGGGCCACTGCCAAATGAAGACCAGAGTCAATATTTAATAATAGGCGCATTTAACAGTGAGCCGCCTCGGATCGATACGCTTTAGTCACTTAAGAACAAAGAAGCGGAAGTCGCTTCATTAAAAGGGTTGAGCGGGTTTCAAAGAGGCAAACTCGCATAGTGATTACTTGAAAGGTCCCGAGAAATAAATGAGTTGGCCGCCGACGGCTTGGTAAGAATGATGATTGCGGCGCCTACCTTTCGCTCCACGGTGATGATGAAGAACTCCAGGGAGAAGCACACCAGGTATCCCGAGTGAAGGCCGTGCCAAATGGTCAAAAAGAGCAGAGTGGACACGTGGGACAGCGTCTTGTTGCCCAAGAACTTCAGTCGCTTAAACACGTGCCTGGAAAAACAACAAAAAAGTTGTTGTTTTCCACACTGCTAAATAAGGTGAAAAAAAAAAAAGCATTAACTTTTGTCACGCAAACATGTGGGAAATATTTCCCCCTGGTGGTAGAATGACAAAGTGCTTGATTTGACATGTAAGGTAAGACGGCTTTTTAAATGTTAATATCGCCGAGGATCAGCTTTATTAATCGTGGCAGCCAATATCGTGATTGCGATTAAAATTCGATTAATTGTGCAGCCATAAGTGCGGTTTATAATCCGGTGTGCCTTATACAGTGCTAAAACTACGGATTTTCATTTTTGGAGGACGGAAAAAATAAAGCAACTTCACCATGCAAATTGTTAAATTTCTAAACTGTATTTTCATGTAATCAGGAAGTATTTTTCCCCAAGTCTTCAGCTCGTACTTTCCACAACTCGTCTCTATTCTTAAATTCTGATTGTCGATTAAGGTGAGCCTGACTTAACCCGATTGTTTTGTTGCAATTTCCTTTAGCGCAGCCCCATCTAGTGGAAGCATAACACAACCACAGCCAATACTCTAGCTTCTATTCTATGCGCCTTATAATGCGCTGCGCCCTATGTATCAAAGCAGTTTTAAAATAGGCCATTCATTGTAGATGCGCCTTATAGTGTGGGAAATACAGGTATCAGAATAATTGATTGATTTAATCATCGATTACGATGAAATAATCGATTCTTAAAACATTTGATAGGGAGTATTGACGAAGGTAGGGACATATTTCGACTGACATGTTAAGGAACGATGAATCGATTCATATTGACAGTTCTCGCCGTTAGTTGGATTAAGAACATCAAATAATTGTTCAAAAATTCTCCATGCCTTGCATAATGACCTTTCTTGCTGATACAACCTGATAAAAGAGCCAATGGCATGTGAGTATTCACAAATTCTATTTGAAGTCTCATCAAATGGCCTTTGTGCATATTTCAGCTATCAGCAAGGTACAACAATGCATTTTTTTGGACAAGCTTTGGCACCGACCTGGCGGCCCAGGCGTTGGTGTTGATGTTGAAGGAGGCGATGGTGCCCCCGAACATGGGCGTGGTCTCAAAGAGCCACACCTTCATGTTGGCGCAAGCGTCCCACTGGGGCTCGCCGTCCCTCGTGCCGTTATAGCCCAGCCCGGTTAAGATGCACACGCCCTCCTGTAAACACAGCGTAGTCATAGGCGGTTCCTTTGGGGATCTTCAATCACAGCACCAAGCCTTATTCTTGTTTTTGTTCAACCAGATTTCAGCCGATGTTGGTTTTTTTCCTTCGTACACGTGCCAATCCTTCGTTTGCTTGTAATATATATATATATATATATATATATATATATATATATATATTAGTTGCCAATTCCTACTATAAACACATTAAAAGGTGTTAATTTAACTATGTATCTGCTATCCAACAAAATATTTGATTAATTATCTTATATTGTGGAGATACACCATTTTTTGGATATTTTGCTGTTTAGCTCATTGTTCCCGAAGAGAAAAGTTGTACTGTAAGTACTAAAACACTGACGTTTTGCTTTTGAAACATTTTTATCAGTCAAGGTTTTGGAGAAATCTCTTGCATTCCCTCTCTTAAAAAGAAAAACATCAAGCAAGTAATGCAGATGGTTGCTCATACTTACAGCTATGAGCCAGCAGCAGACATATTTATACAGAATGATTTTGGCCCAAATCAGAATGAATACACAGCGAAACCAGAATGGGTGAGCCTACGGACAAAAGAAAAAGTGAAACAAGACTCAGGGCAAAACAAAACCTATTTTGCCTAAAATCGAAACACTCACATCATATTCATCCGTCAAGAAGTAGCTCTCTTGGTAATGCGGACTAAATATTGCAAATATGACCAGAAAGAGAAAACCCAGAGAGAATCTCTTCACGGCTGGTTTCACGCTGAAAGAGGAATAAAAAAATGACAAAATGAAGTATACGCATCCGCTGAGTCTCAGGGCTAACTTCTACCTGTTCGGAGGTTTCCCCGGGCGGTCGCTGAGCTCGCCCGCTACCAGCTTCTGGTAGCTGCGCAGCGTGAACTGCGGGCCCACCAGGAAGCCGCCGTAAAAGTAGGAGAACCCGAACATCTCCAGCAGTGAGGGCACGCATGGCAGGGCGGAGCTCTTCTGTTGCACGCTCAGTTCCTCCTAACCAAAGAAAATTTAGAGGTTAGCAGAGAAACGCAGAATCACAAAATTGGAGAACCCATGAATGCAACATGGCTGCGTAAAATCCGCTCTCATTCCCCACATTCCTGCTTTTTTTTTGGAGCCAAGAACCTATAGGAAAGCAACTAATGTGCAACTAATGGAGCAATGTCATCCTTTTCAAGTTTCAATCAGTGATTAACACGCACTAGTCACAACATTAGGTACACCTGCAAAATCCATTGTGATCCAGTACAAATAATCCAGTACTGATTTTGTGGAAGCTCATTCCCACCACTTAAAATAAAAACATAAATAAATAAATACCGTGTTCACTAGGTACATTGAGTTTTGGTTATGGCGTCACGACTTTATCTGGGATTTTCATTTACGACAGTAACTTTTTCAATTGCAGGATTATGTCACTATTTTCACTATATGTCAGACCAGTCAAATAATAGTGATTTTATTGATTAAAAAAAAAAGTAACCTCTATTACATTGATTTTTCATTTATATCTAGGTTAAAAGAGTTAATTTATGGAATAATTATGTAATAGACCTGCAAAAAAAGTGAATTAAATATTGTTTTTAAAGAAAGGTTTAAAAAGACAATGTTATTCTGGAATACGTTGTGAATTTAAACATATAATTATCTAATAATTGAGTATCATGTAATAATTTAGCGAAAACAAGTTCTTGAACATCCTTCTACTTGTTTTGAACACAGTGCTTCTCAAACAATGAGTTTTAGACTAACCCATATAAACGCTGTAAAAATAATTAGTAGTTTATTTATATTGCTTTGTTCTTTTGTTAATGTTAATAAGGGTTTAGGTATAGTCATACAATTTTTATAGATAATAATCTTATTTAAGGTCAGCGCCTGAAGTGGGGGGGGGGCGTGACATGTTTTCTCTTCCCTGGGGGCTTTGGCAAAATATAATTGAGAAGCACTGATGTAAACTATCACATTGCTGATGCTTTTTTTTTTTTAATTTTAGGTTTTTATTTTCTTCTTTTTTATGTCTTTTCATTTTCCTTTGGTTCATGTTTGTATGTTCAATAAATCAAATAATAAAATCTAAATCTACTGCAGGTTTACCTCCATTCCTAAATCGGTCCAGACCCCCCCCCCCCCCCCCCCCCCAAAAAAAAATCCATTTCATGTATTTATTTTTCACAAAAAAGGGAACAAATGAAAATGCGATAAACGAGGGAACCCTGTAAATAAATAGAAAAGGGAACGGCTCGTGCAGGTGTAGCTAGCGCAGTGGCCGGTGAGCGCACGTGGAGCAGACAAACAAACAAAAAAAGCAAAAAGAAAAGCAATGGCATCAACCAACTCACTGGATCTTTCCCGCCGTCATAGTAATCAAATGCCAAACCTGAAATCAGAAAAGCGTAAAAAGGAGCGTAAGGAACCGCGTTAGGGTGACTAATGAATGAAATCATGACCTTTAGCAAGGACGGCCGGCGTGCACAAGCGGTTAATGGCCGTGATAAAGCGCTGATAGACGGCGGTTGTAAAACAGGAAGCGCGGCGTGCTTTGGCCGAAGGGGGTTACCGATGAGTTTGAGCGTGAGGACGCAGTGGGGCATGGTCCACTTGATGTCGTACTCCTCCGTCGCCGTGAAGTAATAGCCTGCCAGCAGGTATAACTGTAGGCAAATAAAAACAAAATGTATTTACATGAACATGTTCGGCTCGAGTTAGGAGGACCGGGAAACAAAACGGCGCGTTCGCTGAACGGGTTCGGGCAAATGAGGACAAAAAAAAAAGAAACTTAATGGAGCAGATGTTCAAAATTCTGGATTTCAGAAATGTCATTTTGTTCAATTAAAATGTACCTGCAGCAAGGGAAGGGGTTATTCATTAACAGTTGATTAGAACGAGCCACGGTCGCGGAAACAACGAGGGAAAAAATGAGGACTTTCACCCTGGAAAGTATCTGAAACTAGATTGGCAAAAGTCTTGAAACATACCTCTTAATTATTTCATCAAGTGGAAAAAAAAAATCGACTGTGTACGGCGCGCACTAATTAAATTTGTAACAAGTAGCCAGAACTGATAAGATGAGCAATTCATTGACTTGTAATTGCATTTGAGCTTTCCAAAAACTTTAGAAAATAAAGTTATGAACTCATACACTGCCATTGACCGCACTGGTAGTGAGTGAGTTCATTATTTCTATTTGTCTCTATACGTCGCTGTCATATTTAGTAGAATAAAAATACTTTACTTGTGGTAATCTGCCATTCGCGGTAGAAATTTGACCTCATTTGTTGCCATTGTTGGCTATAGACATCAAAGAATTTTTTTTTTTTTTTTACTGGGCTGAATTAAAATGAAGATGATTTCAGCAGGCTTTTAAGAGTCCAAATGAGGACAAGTGTGAGAAAGGGTGAAATATAGTTAGAAATAATCTTCTTTTAACAAACAATACATATTTAATTACTAATTACAGGATAAATACCATTCGGCTATATTATCTGTTTTTCTACGATACAGTGGCGTTTTTCTCGAAAGGGAAATTCAAACGATTTCCTGACAATAATGCACCCCCACTAGTCTACACACAGTATTCTCATTAATATTAAGAACACGGACTCTACCAAATGTTATTGTCCAAAATGGCTGCTCACATGGTGGGAGGCAAATTCAGAAAACTTTGAGCCGCGATCTGCCGTTATTTGAACCCCGGGTTGTAATTTTCATTCTACCCCCAAATGACAAAATAGCCCTCTTAAAATGAATAAGAATCAGGTGAATTGTGTTGTTTATTTCATATTCCACAAATGCTACATTCATCAGAATGCTCTGTTTTGATTAGAGGGGGCGCCTAGAACATATGATAGTAAAAAAATAAAATGATAATAAACAAATTGTGGGTTGACTTCCTTTTTAAGTACTAATGCTTGTGTTAAAAAAAAAATAACCAAGGCAAGACCACATGGGAATATCTCACCATTTGAAAGCTGAAGCTGCTCAAGATGGCCGTTACCGTCCTTCCCATGAGCCTCAGCATCAGGAACTGGACAAGGATGCATACCGCCGAGTGATAGATCTGGGAACCTGCGTGAACAAAAAGAGCGCGGCTAAAGTGGAACAGCTCGATAAAACGTGTTTGGGCTACTCGTACAAGTAATGAATGAGGAGCTATAAATGCTGCCATTGGTGCGGCAAGCTTTCAAGTCTTACACAAGGAGGACAGATTAAGCGACACACCTGCTGTGATATCCAAAGTGCAGCGACAAAAGAAAAATGGGGGGAAAAAGACAGAAATGATCAATATTCAAACACAAGAAAAAGTCAATTCATCCTTTCAAAAGGCACTGCACAAAGAGGTTGTTTTTTTTTTCCTTCTCGTGTGATTCCACCATACCAGTTAGCAAAGAGGAAATGGCGTATGCTAATGACAAAACAAAAGTCACAGTTGTCTCTCCGGGCTGATAATTGAGAAAAGTAGCTAAAAATGAGCTGTGATGAATCCCAAATGTGTACAAAATTGCCACATCATCAGCCATTCGCTCACCGGGTTTCACAAACCACACGGCAGGCTTAACTTTGTTTTTAAACCCCTGTGTGTCACTGGTCATACGGTCAAATTTTGCCATCAAATGAATTCCATTTGCAAGGATTTAGGCATGAACACATGGTGCCGTTTTGTAAGACGGTGGTGCCAACATTGAAAGACGACAAAAGGGACCTGAAATTTCACCCACATGGTGACGTGATGTGGAAGAAATATTACTAAAAAAATTGACAAAATACTGCACAAGGGTTATGTAAAGATCGCCCCTAAAACTTTCTACAGTAAATCCGAGTTCTCAAGATTTTCATTTATTATTGTTTTCAATTTCAAAAGAAAAGGACTAGAGTGTTCCCAGGTTCAACAATATGACTTATAACAAGGGTGTGGAAACTTTCTGACTCGGTGGTCACAAAGAATCCTAAAATTTGACAAAAGGGCCAGACTAGGAGATGGATGGAGTGTTTTGACAATCTATCATAACAAGAGAAAAAATAATAGAAAATGAACAAAAGCATTACAACAGTGTTTTTCAAGTCCCATGTATTTAACTATTTATTGAAATGATTCTTCCAATAACTGAAAATTAAGTGAACTAAATACTTTTTTTTGATAGCTAACGGTTGCTATTGTAAAGCACTGATACATCTGTTGTCCTTCCGGAATTTTACATGATCACTCAGCTCATGATTGATAATTCTTCCAAGTTTGTCGGGCCGGGCTAAAAATCTTAACATATGGGCCATAGTTTTCTCATCCCTGACTTATAAAGATATATAAAGTTATATAAAAATGTAACTAGTTACCAGAGTTAACAGAATTCTGAAGTAACGTGTTATCGCTTTCTGCAATCGGATTTTTAAATAATAATCACAATGCCAAATATTGGTCAATGACCTAGAAGGATGAACGAAAAAGAACGGGACATGAATAAAAAAAAAAAAACATGTCTCCTGAAAAAAAGAGATGACTCATATACATGAGATACACTCATTGCCATTGTTACTCCAATAACATCCATAAAGTTACACTGAGAAAATTAAATATTGCTTTTGTTGGATCCCCTTCACTCGCGTGTTTATGGGCTCCTGTAAGCAGCCTAAGGAGTGTTACTCCATAAATAACTGAATTTGTTGGAAAACCTTTCAACTGGCACTCAAGCGAGACCGCTTTGCATGCAAATAAGACCCAAATGCACACCGGTGGCCTGAGGTGGTGAGCCACCGCTAGGAGAACCGCCATTATCAGCCCGCGGAAATGTTAATCCCGAATCTCGCATGCAAAATGGGGGAAAAAAAAAAAAAAAAAAAAAAACGGGCCCAAAGATATGCTCCAGACAGGGCTGAGAAACCGATTTAAAAATCCACAAGTGCTGATAAAGTTGTGTCTGGTACGCACATATTTAAAGATTTAGAACATTCATGCAGGCACTTTTGGGCCAAGCTGAATTTGACTTTGGCCCTCCCGCCCTCAAAATGGTTTACTGTGCTAAAAACATCATTGCACTTTTTTGGTAGGCCTTTGGTGGGGAATTTGCTTAATTTTGCATCTGCCTCGAGCCAGCTCCTGAAGACATGTGACTTTTTAGTTGATCACGCGCTACCAAAAGTGTTAGCTGATGCGTTTTCAGCATTTGCTGAATGGAGTACCCAAGGAAAATACTGAAAATGTTTTATTCAATTTGGTGAAATTTGAGAAAATTGGCTCCAAAATTGCTGTAAAGTTTTCTCGGACAGTGAACATTTAAACGAGGAAATGGGTGAAAATGAGGCGATGCAAAAGTCCGAATTCTGTGAAAAAGAGTACAATGGGGAAGACAATTTTTGCTACGTTCGGCCTGACAGCTGTTAAATAATTTTTAGGAGTAGATTACATAGATAATTTCAGTTTTTCTCAACCATGTGAAGTTTTTGAGCTACAGGTTCCCCACGTTCTTCAAACTATTAAATAAATGCATATGTAAATAAAACTTATTTAGCCGTTATTAGCATCAAAACAAGTATTTTATCTATACCTCATTTGATTAAATAATCATTTTTTATGTAAAATCACAATACCTTTGACGACACATTTGACCATTTTCTGTCGACTGAAAATGACATCGGACGCGCTCAAAGCTCAGGTAACGACCAATCAAACCTCAACTTTAAGACATCACATGACCAAACCCAGAAAAAACGTGAGCCGTGATTGGTCGTAGCCTGTGGAGCGCATGTTGACGCCATTTTCTGTCGACGGCAAGTGGAAAAACATCTTTTTAAAAGGTATCAATGATACATGAAAGCTAATTTAGTCATTAAAGTAATTGCAGAAAAAATTAGTACTTTTTTAACGGCTAAAAATGGCAAATAAGTTTAGAAGAGTTACACCGACATACTATTTTCATTGATAGTTAGGAGTCACTGAGCTATTGGGAGCCGCACACACCTCTCACCACACTGTACAAACAAGTTGGCACGAAGATACAAATGAGTTCAATGGGAATCGGGTGCTGGAATTTGGCTTAAATGGAGGGTAACTGCACGCTAAACACTAAACTGTGCCCTTCATCCCCCGCAGTCAGAGGACATCGCCGCGAGTGGCTGCTTTGGAAGGCTCGGGAATAAAACAGGAATTTTTGCATTCCTCCCGGAGCCTTCTGGAATGATAGTGGGAGTTGGGTAAAGGGCACTACACACACTTTGAAGCCTGGGTGGTTCTTTTTCCGGTATCACGTGACCTCGCCCAGTTTCTGAGCCACAATGAGCTCAGCTTCACGTGTTATGCTAGTGTAGTTTGTAAACAGGCTCTGACCTTCTGGTTAAACACATGATTGTCATAAGAAGCTCCTGGGAGCGATAAAATCTCACAAAAGACTTTTGCTGTGTTCTGTGTAAAAAGTCAAAGGTGGGATTTTTGAATTTGCCAGATCTTTGGAGGTTCCGCTGTCATATGACCCTTGTGTAGTATTTTGTTCAATCTTTTGAGCTTTACATCAAAGAATTTCACATCAAAGAGAAAGCATTGAAATAAGACACTAGGGAGCTGAAATTTCACACAGATGGTTAGTTATCACACTAGCAGGAGTGTGCCATCTCTTAGGTAAAATATAACAAGAACGATGTGGAAGAAAATGACCCCACAATGGTCAAAATACAGCACACGGGTTAAACTTGGGTATTAACAAAACAAAGCTGGTGTAATTGCTATCATCCACACTTTTCATCTCACCAAAGTTAAACGTGGCGAGGGCCAGTCCGGAGAACGTGTGGAACAGGTGGATGACGGTGGCAGGCTGGTGGAACAAGAAACTCCGGTAGATCAGCGCAAAAGGATATCCTGCAGGATAGAGACAGCGGGGGGAATACGACTAAATGGCGGTGCCGGTTTTTGACATAATAATCTTCAAATGTCAAGGTCAGACACAAAATAGATCCAGTGTATAAACAATCATAAAGGTGAGCTAAATATAGTTTTAAGTGTCTCTTCAACCTTCGCAGCATAATTAAAGCTACTGGATAAACTGCTTTCAATGATAGTGATATCATTCTATCAATGCTACATCATAAAATACAACAATATAATCTGGTACAATAACAATATTTCACCAAATTCATGAGTAAAGTTGCACAAAAGTACTTGCACATCAATCTTTTTTTCCTCTTCCTTACTCACATTCTTCTTTGCTTACCATTAGCCTTCTTTCAGTAAAGAAAAAGTATTGCAAGCAAAACACATGACATTTAATCCTAATGCTGCAGAACTCATTGGATAAATCACTGATTTTGCCCTGTATGGATGGACACCATGTCTTTGGCAATGTTCAATGGGACTGACTGGGATAGTCATTCTCATATTCGCCATATTGGTGTATATCTGCATCGGCCTTTTTATTAACCTTATGGCCGATATACTTTGTCATTTTGCCTCTGATCATGCACATCTCTTGACTGATTATAATGGAGAGATCCAAGCCATTTAAATTAGGTTTTGGGGTTTGTATTATTCAAAAGGTTTCCTTTTTACTACAATAACTAACCTTGATTCCCTGAAATGAATATTGACTTTAAATATCAGGTATTGGCCTTCATGGCTATCGATTATCGCTAAAGCATTAAAAATGCTTTTTGCTGTGAGTGAAGTATTTAACTGAAAACAATCACAGAGAATATATATCATTGTTAAATCGTTGAGAATGACACGACTAGAAGATTGGCTTTATTATGGCAAGTCGCTTTTAAAAGCAGTCACTAAGTTGATAAATAGCACCACAAAGTTCTCCATTGATGCAAAACTGACTGCAATAATCTGCGTTCGTAGCAATGCAGTGCATGTCAGCTAGGACATGCTTTGAAATGAGGAAGCGTCTGAAAATAAAAAAAAACTCACAGACAAATTCACTTGAGTTAAAGGTTGGCTTTTAAAAGTCGTTGCCTTGAGATCATAACGTTATGCAAGACTCATTTAGCAATTTAAAGAAAGTCACAAACTTGATAAATGGTGCCGCAGCCATGTTTTTCGTACAAGCAGTGTATATCAGAAGAGATGTGCTTTGAAATAACGAAGCAGCTAAAAAAAAATAGCTTTCTGTCAAATTCACTAGAATTAACTGATAGCTTTTAAAAGTCTTTGCCTCCAGAGCACTGTTATGCAAGACCTATTAAGCAACGTACGAGGGCAAGGAACATGAAGACGCTATCGGATTTAGAGGCAACATGTTGCCTTGTAGCTTCGACATGTTGTCAGGGCAAAGGTCAAAACAAAAACACATTCAGAACATTTTCACGGGTTAGCATTCATTCACATTGTTTATACCGTTGAATGGAAATGACAATCGTTATATTACAATAACACAATGTTAAGTATGGGAGGTATTTATTTAATGGAAACACATTGAGTGAATATTAGGTCATTTCAAACACAACTTAAAATCAACGTTGACCCTAAAGTGAAGAGACGAGACATTAATCGCCGCTCAAAAGTTGTGCGATCGTTCCCATCGTTGTTGTTATTTAATAAAAAACAAAACAAACGACAACTCCTCCTCGCTACTCGACGTGTTTAAAATATGCTTTTTGGATAAGCTTTTTTTTTCAACCATACTGGGCTATTTGTTGATGTCAACACAGTTTTCAATCTGTCAACAATACGTGGGAAACGTTATAGTAACCGTTCCACGTAACAATAAACTGGCTGCAATTACAACAAACCAAAAATATACATCCCAACCAACATTGGCATTACCCAAAAATGGTAAAATGAAAGACTTACCGACTAAAATTGATAATATTAGGCGTATAGCAGGCTCAGAAGAACCCAAAGACTCCGATAGATTCTCCAGCCAGGGAGCCGCCATCTTTACTGTGGGCGGAAACGTCCACGCGACAGGTCGCCCAACTCTACTTACTCGGCGCTCATACACGCGCGCGTGCGCGCTTACACCAACGTAGACGACGTTGCGTGGGAACCCGGCGTGGTTCGGCCCACTCCGGTAGATCAAAAATGGGCCATTCTGCCCTCTTTCGATGTCGTTTCGTCAGCGAGCCACGCAAATGTTGGGGCAACAGTGAACGACGTTAATATTCATTAGGGCCACGGTAACTGATTGGATAAGAAAAAGAGTTCATCCTCCGCGGCCAATCGCGTAACGCAGAGTATAAATATTAATGAGCATTCGGCAGCAATTCAATCACGATATGTTTTATAGTGGTTTTAATGTATATACAAAGACATTTTTTAGTTTAGCAGCTTTTGGTTGTACGTAATTGATAAACTGGTGAACGTATCATGTTCTTTACAGTATCCGTTCAGTGGAATCAGTATAATTCTGACAACAACGACTTCTGCCGATCTATTCTTCTCAAACATATAATTTTCAGTAGTGCATAGTATATTTATTGTTTTGACATGATTAGGTGGGCTTCTCTTTATGAGAAACCTTCTGGACAAATATCTAAAGAGTAATTATTCCGACTTCTTCCTGGCGACAATACTGCTTTTATAACAATCAATCCTAAGTTCTTAGTCACGGTGTCGTTCAGATGTTCTCGTATTTCTTCCTCACAATTGTCAAAGATTCTAAATTTTCCATTTATAAACTGCGTAAATCTAAAGACAGTAACTTTATTATAAGAAGATTGTAGTGGTTTGAGTTGAAAACAACAATTGCTTTCTGGTCATTATGCTCACGTCAACCCGACATTGACCAATCGGCTTCAAGATGTCGCGGACAGGAGCCAATCAGATTGTTAAACGTCATTGTAGAACTTGTTTTTACGTCTCCCGAATTCATCTTTTGGTTTTATTTTACAAATGTGAAATGGGTTGTTTTGCTGACATGTGGAAATATTAGTTCGTCAATAGTTCGTGTAAACAGGTTAAAGAAATACATGCTGTTGCACATAGTCGATTTGAATGTCACATATATTGTTTTTTTCGTGACACCAAAATATGCAAAAACTTCTTCACAGTGCACTGTGTGTGTGGAACTGTGAACACTATCTTTAACAATTAATTGTGGACTTCTCGTTATGAAAAGTCAGCAACAAAACAATATCAGAGAGAGTTAATTCCTGATATCGTCCTATCGCTGATTTATTTATTTAATTTTATTTTTACCATGTTGGACCTATAACATTCAAATATTGATTTTCTTTTGTTATTGCAAAATATAATTTATAATGATTAACACAAAACTCACGCTTGTGTACTTTCACCTAAGCAAATTTCAATGTCATAGTAAAATTATTTTTTCTTTTAAAATCGTCTCGGTTGGGATACGTTTATCAACGCAATTTCGATTTATGTGAGAGTAGGATCTGATTGGGTGAGAAAAAGTACATCCTACCCAGCCAATCACATAGCGCGTAGTATGATTATTAGTGTAAAGCACTTTCGTGACTCGTTTTACACGATTAAAAATAGTTTCAACAATCTTGCAGTTCATATATGGAGGTAATGACGGTAAAACGGTGATATTTATATTTTTGTACATGAAATACTGTTCAATGTTCAATTATGAAAATGTGAAACGCTGCCGCCCCCACGTGGTGAGATATATGAGAGGGCCTTTTCAATTATGCTTCATTTTGCAAAACGTTTGTAGTCGCACAATGAGTTGAAATTCATTTTTTCGTATCATTTTCACCTAATCAAAGGAATACTATGTCGATACATTTCTTACATCTCTTACGCACAGTGGCGTTTTTAGAAGAATGGACACATAACTTGTTTTCTCGCATTTGTCGAATTTCTGAAAACGCAGTGTAAATCTATTGACGATTAATAAAATTATAATTAGATTGTGGTGGTTTGGGTTGGAAACAACGGCAAAGTCGGCTTGTTATTTAAGTGCCCACTCAAAACTGACCAATAGGATTCAAGGCGTTGTGGGAAAAAAGCCAATCAAATGCCGTCAAGTCAATACGCAGTCGTACTCCCGTGTTTTTCCAATCGATATTAGGCTTTTATTTTGTAAATTAACTGAAATTGACATTACGTCGAATTGTTGTATCCTGCCAGAGAGCTAAATGTATTGTTTTTGTTAAAATATAAGTTCTGCAGCAGTTGCTCGATTTCACGCGCATTAATTGTGCAAACAATCGATGTTACCGTATTTGTACTGTTACATAGCCACATATCACGTTTGTCTATTTTTTCACACAGTCACTTGAACGCCTCATGACATTCTGCGCTTCCCCTTTCTCCAACATGGAGGTGCGTTTACGGGCGGTCCGACACCAACCAATCAAACGGAGACAGAGGAGGAGTTAGCTTTTCTTATTTTATAAATAGACCGAGCGGCTCTCTGACGTTTGCTTTTCTCCCCTCCCAAGTCAAGCTAGACCTTGGTCGTTTTCACTCGACAGCGAGCACACCACCCAACGCCAAAATGAGCAGGAAATTCTTCGTCGGTGGAAACTGGAAGATGAATGGCGACAAGAAGAGCCTCGGGGAGCTCATTCAGACATTGAACTCCGCCAAGGTGGATTCTAATGTCGGTAAGAAAATCGCCACTGTGGCGTTTAAAAATCTCCCAGCTGCACAACTATTAAGCAGTTTGATAATGACTATTTTGCGGGAGGAGCCGTGCATGTTAAAATAGATTGAAATTTGGTTTTGTGTTACGCTAATCGGTCAATGAAGGCGTGCGTTTGCGGCAGCACGTAGTCCAGCTTTGCGGCTGCTGCTGCTTGCGGTGCGTTCGTGTACACCAGGGACGCTTAAAAAATAGCATTGAATTGTTTGTTGAAAATCAGCTTGTTGTAGTTTATAAAGAGCGCGATCCTCTTTAACCAAGTAAACCAATCAAATCAAATCTATTGCAGAATAAGATGCGACAAATGGTTACACATCAAACAAAACGACAACGCGTGGAGCTGCCGTCTCCGAAATTTCCCAAAGTGTATTGAAGGCAACAGTTGGCAGTAACCTCCTTTTTCTTGCAGGCCTGGAAAAGCCACCACAATGGTGGCGGTGATGATTCTGATTTCACGGTGTTTTTAATCACGTCCATTAGCACAATAGAGATGCTGAGTGCGTTGAAGCCAGTTTCCGCTGTCTGGTGTACTTTGGTATTACGCAACCGTTGTCTGTGTGCGCGTGTGTGAGAGAGACTCACAGGCCTCATCTACCCCCCAACCCCCCTCCCCAAAATCCTTGAACTTCGCCCCATCTCTGCATACGCCCCTTATAGTGCCATGTGAAGTAGCTCTTTCCCATCAGCCAGAAGTGACCTCTGCAGAATGCCACCCTGTTGGTGACCTTTTGCGGTGCTGAACTTTATGCAGTGGGGTCTGCAGAGAATTGACCTTTAGCAAAGCATTAATGACACGGGGCCGCGTTTTAATATAGACGGTCGGGGGGTACGGTTACAATTTGAATACCGGTGTATCAACTTCACTGTACTCCGTGCGACCGAGCACGCTATACTCCCTTCGATAAGATTCAAGTGTTTGCTCATTTTGAAACGCTGCCTCCAGATAGTCTTTATACATCTCAAATAATGACATTTGTGACACAATATTGATGCGATGGCGAAATCGAAAAAGCTAGCATTAAATGGCCTTTTTTTTCCAACCATGAGAATAAGACTATTTTGGTCAATGTAAACTGAGTAAGTAAAATGTATACATATACTGTAGCGCCTAGCATAGAACAGGAGTCAGGTATCCATATGTGCTTAACAGTGGAGATGTACACTAAATATAGTGCATAATATACCAAACCAATAGAAGAAGAATCACTTGCTTTGCTTGAATTAGGAGCTGAACTATTTTGAAAAAGTCTCGTGATGGGAGCTGTATGCTTTTCTTTTCAAATTAAGAGCAAATCAAATGACACATGAAGCAACTTTTTTCTGCAAAATTTGCTTGTTTGCAAAACATAGTATAGATTTATATTGTCAAGTTTTATACTTGCTCATTGTCAATAGCGACACAATATTCTGGCAGATAAGCCAGAAATAAAGCGGATGATCTTCCGCAACCTTTTCAAATAAAGAACAAATGAATTAGAATATAAATCAACTAATGTCTAAATTGCTTTAGTGACTCTTTTGCAAAATGTTGAATTGCTCTACTTGACATTTTATAAGATTAGCATTGTCACCAGTGGCGCAATTTTTCCAGCTAACAAGCCAGAAATAATAGATAATGATGCTCGATCTGTTTTCTTGAATTGCTGAATGAAATACGCCTAGAGACCCCACTCTATGTACCTGGGATTCAATGTCCGGAATCTTTAAAAACGAATAAATATGTCTTTAGGATTAAACGAGTTAATTGTTCATCCCGAACGTGGAAGCTGTTGTAGGATAAGAACAACATACCAAAAAGATGTGATTTCTCTCCACAGAGGTGGTGTGCGGCGCCCCGTCCATCTACTTGGACTTTGCCAGGTCCAAACTGGACGCCAAGTTCGGCGTGGCCGCTCAGAACTGCTACAAAGTCGCCAAGGGGGCTTTCACTGGGGAGATCAGGTGCGTCCCCCGTCCTCACCTGGATTCTCCCTTCGCTAAAAGGTCGAGCCTGTAACTCGCGTATTCCCCCAGCCCTGCGATGATCAAGGACTGCGGCGTCCACTGGGTGATCCTGGGACACTCGGAGAGGCGCCACGTCTTCGGCGAGAGCGATGAGGTGAGTGAGTGCGCGTTGGCCGTGAAGACGGCTGGGATTGAGAGGCGGGACGCTGGTTCTCCATCAGCTCATCGGGCAGAAGACGGCCCACGCGCTGGAGAACGGTCTGGGCGTGATCGCCTGCATCGGCGAGAAGCTGGACGAGAGGGAAGGAGGCATCACCGAGAAGGTCGTCTTTGCTCAGACCAAGGTTATCGCAGGTATGCTGAGTGCCAAGGTTCTCAAATTGGGGGGGGTATGTGAAGGCGCTATGTGAGTGTTTCTACAGGCATCATCTAGTAACCTTCAATATTTGAACCTGAAGAAAAAGAAGAAAACATATAGATTTTTTTTTTTGTAATTCACATTGATTTGAAAGAAAAATGTTAACAATTGAAACAGTTTAGAACTCCCACACATTTTGACAACGAGAGCGCCACTACACCACCCGGTAGATGTGCAATTATACCACACAGTACCCCCGCCCCCCATCCTATTGCACCCCCATCTCCATTATTTTAGAAGCACAGATCTAAAGGCATGCTTTTTAATGCCATGACAGGAACTGCCCATTTTTCTTTTCAAATTAAGAGCAAATTGACTGGAACATGAAGAAAACTATTGCTAAATTGGGTTACAGAAACTCCATTGCAAAACACGCCCAAATTTGTTAAGTATTATCTGAATGTGACATTTGATAAAGGTTGAGAACCACTAGACTTAACCAAAATCCACCACAAATACTATTGTTAGAATTCAAAGGAGGTCTTATCTGACAAGTTATCCATTACCATCCGCTGCCTCTTTATTTTTTTCGGCGCACAACCGGCAATTGCGAAAACAGCAGCTTGCTGCGATGCGCGTGATAAACGAGACAACATTTTTGGCAGTTTTTGCAATTGTGATTATTGAGATTTCCTGTCATCTTATCGCCTGTCTGCTTTGGTTTCAGACAATGTGAAGGACTGGAGCAAAGTGGTGCTCGCTTACGAGCCCGTGTGGGCCATCGGCACCGGCAAGACCGCCTCCCCCCAACAGGTAAAATTTTTCCTCCTGTGGCAGAAACGATTGTGCACCACACTAAAAATCTATGAAATAACCACTGCTCTAAGGAATCAGGGCACTGAAATTCAGCATGTGACTCATTAGTGCCCTCTAGCGGCCCATCAGGAATTTTCACAGTGCTCTACACGAGCCACCCCAAGAGTAGATGTAAAGTCCTCAGAAAAACAGATACCCAAGTAAAACACAGATGCCCGAAGAAATTTGCCGAATTATTGTAACCGAGCAAGTCCACAGCACCGAAACGCGTCTTTTCCGTGTTGTGTATCTCCAGGCTCAGGAGGTTCACGAGAAGCTGAGGGCGTGGCTCAAGACCAACGTGTCCGAGTCGGTGGCCAATTCCGTGAGGATCATCTACGGAGGTCTGCTGCTGAGCCTCAACAACAAAAACGAAAAACAACACATTCATCCTATTTCCTGTCTTGCGTCGGTCTCATCTCTCGCGTTTCTTCTTGCCAGGTTCCGTGACCGGCGGCACCTGCAAGGAACTGGGCTCCCAGAAAGACGTAGACGGTTTCCTGGTTGGCGGTGCTTCCCTCAAGCCCGAATTCGTCGAAATCATCAACGCCAAGCAATAGAAACTCTCACCATCCATCAAACTTGCACTTAGTCCTCCCCTTGAATTGTTTTTTTTTTTTTTTTAATTAAAAATACTTGTGCAACGCTGTCATGCTCTCCTTGTTTGTTTGGGCGCGTCTCATCTTGAGAAGCAGGATTTTAGCGGGTCGGCACATGCACTGAAAACTTGTGTGCTCTTACCGCTTTCACAAAAAGCTCGAAAGACTTGATTGACTCTTTACTTGAAAGCGGCCCGTGTGTTTCTAACGCTCCGTTTGTGGCTTTCAACTCCCCCGTAGCTGCGCATGTGCCGCGCTCACGTTAAATGTCCGTTTTGTGTGCGTTCATGTTGTGTCACGGCCCCGTGGTTTTGAGGGTGACCAGGCTGTAAGGAAACCTAATAAAACAATTAGAGACTGTCTAAGTGTCTTATTTTGTTCAATTAAACCCTGGGGTGAATTTGAATCCAACTTGGGCTTTTTGAGGTTTTGATGCATATTTTAGGAAAAGCATACATAAAAAAAAAAAACACTAGGAAGCTAAAACATAGCACAGATCTTCAAAAAATGTCTACTTTCAATATTCCATGTCTCGTAAATGATTGCCAACAGGAGTTCAAGAGGTGTACTCTATCGGTGTCAAATTTAGCCGATGTCGGGCTCTTTTACTGCCATTCAAATTTGGCAATGTCAATTTGGGACATATTGAAAACCCAATATTTTATCATGCATTTCCCTTCATTTTTGCATGAATCCTTTCATTGGTAACTTGCAAACGGGGTGCAGAGGAATTTTTAGTGTTTTTACCCCAAAACCATTGGGTGACGCTAAGGGCCAATTCATAACATTTGCAAGCCTTTCGATGACTTTAATGATTGGCTCAGGCTGGACTACCATGATGCAAAAGTCATGATACTCTAATTATGACATAATAAATATTTCAATTTCATAAATGTACAAATATAAACGGTAGTTTCTTTAGCTATTGTCGCATTTTTACAATATTTGTACATAAAGCGAGCAAAAGTCCTGCCCCCCCAAAATATTATATATGTATAATGCCACTGAACATTTTGAGGGTTTGAAAGTAAATACATATTTAAATTTGACGATGTTATGATTTCAAAGTCAATCCAAGTTGGGTGATAAGATCTGTCTAGTGAAAAAACAGGGGTTAATGCTGTTTCATTTTTTGTGTGCCTAACACCTGTATTTTTAACCTGCTTCTGAAGATATTTCGGGACATGATTTTTGCATTATAGATTTGGGGGATTTGTTTATTCAATATTTTTTTATGGTTACAATAATAATTATTATTGACTCAAAAATAGTGCAAACTTAATATCGGTTTTTATATACTCAGTTTGTTTGATTTATGACTATTTATTTACAATTATGAAGTCAAATGTCATAATAATCTTCATCAATATAAAGACTAACAATTTAAAGTGGAAGGGTAGATGATTAATGTGTTTTTTGAAGTACAAGATGTTATGCAGTTGCACCTCCGCTACAGTAGGGGCAGCAAACGTGGTACATTCCTTCCGTCGAAAGCTCATTTCCGTATTTACAAGCGGAGCGTGACGTTCAGGGTCCCGTGAAAAAATACGTCTCGAAGGTGCAAATCGTAGCCTTTTTCTCTCCCCTTCAAGCGTCCACGATGCACTCTTTGAAAGCTTTTCTCAACGAGCGGTTGGCGGCGGTAGCGGAAGAAATATTCGGCGCCGTCGAGAAGACGATTGACGAATACAAAGAGGAGCTTTGTCGCGTCAAGGACTTGGAGATCGGTCGCCTCCGAATGCAGCTGAGGCTTCTCAAGTCCGGTCGGTTTCATAGACATCCACCTGTGAACAATCTTGTTTGTATGATTATATTTCTTTTTTTAAATGTCGTTCTTGTTGTTTTTAAACTAGATGCCTGTAACGGAGCCCAGCTGCAGGAGCACACCCATCACCACCTCCCTTCTCCTCCACCTCCACCACAAAAGGAGGAGGAGGCAGACATGGAGGCCCCAGAGTCCCAGCCCAACGAGGAGGAAGGCAGCAGCAGCAGCAGTAGCTTGGAGCATCCCAATGATGTCACCCAGGTGAAGAAAGAACCAGAAAGGAACCACAGGGAGTTCTGGCTTGGTCACAGCTCGGAGCCTTTGGAGGATCTGGAGACAGACATCAAAGATTTCATGACCTCTGCGTCAGGCGTGAGGACCGTCCTGCACGACCCCATCTTGCCCTTTCACATCTACCACGCCGGCGTTGGCGACGAGGCTCGGGAGAAACCCTACAGTTGCTCGGTGTGCGACAAACGCTTCGGCAACTGCTCCCACCTGGCCGCTCACTTCAGGACGCACACGGGAGAGAGGCCTTACATGTGTGACATCTGCAGGAAGACCTTTATCACCACCAGTGCCCTCAACAGACACCAGACCATCCACACTGAGGGCAAACACTACGTATGCATTTACTGCAGCAAGGCCTTCAAGTGGATGGAGTCTCTCGGGAGGCACGTCAGAATTGCCCACAAGACGCCCACCTTGCCTCAATTACCTCAAGTGTAAAGTTGTAAAACCTATGTCGTCGTAGTTATCATGTAAGTATGTAGTATTTATTCAACAGTGACAGGATTAGTGGGTCCCCTTCCGCCTTGCAGTTCTGAGGTTCTGGGTTCATGTCATGTTCTCCCAAGTACTCTTGACATTCTTTTATATCCCCAAATATCTTATATTCAATCATTACTTGGAAAAAAAAGTAACACTAAATCTATGACAAATTAACAAAAAAAAAGAAATAATGCTTTCAAGTGTTTAACAAAATCACAAAAATGATAATAAATTAACAGCACAAATGATCAAAGAAAATTGAACTGTTTAGTGTAAAAAGTAAAGCCAAAACTGCCAAGAAATCAACGTAAAAAATTAAGGGGAATAAAAGTTATAGGTGACACAATTTCATATGAAGAAGTGACGCTAAAATATGAGAAATTAAACATGAAAAAAAGTGATAGGTAAAGAACCATTTTAAGTGTTGAAAATAATATCACGGTTGCCATCAATTAACATTATACACAAAAGAAAATACTTTTTTTTTATTGTTGAGTGACACAAAAACTGAGGAATCAATATGAAAATAAGTAATGTGTTAAAGGTAACATAATTTTGTGTGAAAAAATAAGATGAAAAAAATGTGGAAAAAAAATCAAAATAACTATATTAACACTCAAAAATTAAGAAAATAACGCTCAAATATTACAAGCAACACCAAAATTGTGAGAAATCAACATAAAAAAATACTACGAAATAAAATTGAAAAAATAAAATTTTGAGTGAAAAGCAACTAAAAATCTAAGAAATTCGCACAAGAATTTAACGACTAACACTTTTTAAGGTTTCAAATATAAATAACTCGTAAATTGCAATAACACTAAAAATGAAATAACACTCTGGAGACTGCGAAATTAACATGCAAAATGAAAGGAAATAATACTTTTAAGTTTTACATATAACACTGATAAAGTGAGAAATGAACTTAATCAATACGTTCTTTGTGTAAACACAGCATTCCGATTATTTTTGTTCTGGAATTTGAATTAAAATCCATGTTTTGATCCATCTCAGCAGGCAGCCTTTTTGCCATTTTTTGTCGCCTGAAAATGACGTTGCGGCGGCTGAGGTGACGACCAATCACGGCTCAGTTTGCGAACCTCGTCGCCGCCTCTCGCCCCGTTGATATTAATTAAACAAGGAAGCATGTTTTCCGAAGTAGTCGGGGCTCACTACATGAAATCAACACCGTCGACTGTCGAATTTTACCCATTTTCTTTGAAAATGAAAGTACCTGTGCCGTGTTGTCATTTCCATTTTCCATTTGTGTCAAGTCGTTAAGAAAAAAAAATGTTTGCATAAATATATGTCTCATCCTGCGTGTTTGCGATGCTGTGTCTTCCCCTCCCGTAGCCTTTTCGGGGTCGCACTCTCATTGGTTACTTAAATGTAAGGGGCGTGTCCATTGCCTGTCGTATTACATTGATGAGTTTTGAGGGTGAGAAGAAAATCTAATAAACTATCTCGAGACTGTCTTTGTGTCGTTTTTGGTTGCATAAGAACTCAGGAAAAATACTGTACAGTAATGATTCAATAAATTAATATTTAGATTTTTTTTAGGATTAAATGTTCACTTTTCTTATTAGATTTTAAATTGAACTGATCCGTCCTTAAAATATTGTCTACCGGATCAATAAAAACAATAATATTTCTTACTATTTAGTACAATAATTCTATCACGATCACCATAAAAAGCGTGATATCAAATACTGCTTCCCTTCATACCTGATGTTATTGCCGTGTCAGCCACTAGAAGGCAGCAGTGATGCGTTGGGGTAATTGTGTAGTCCGTTAAGAAACGAATAAACCAAATTGAGCTTCATATCCTGGACGGCAAACTTGGAAACGAGCATTTTAAAATAGAAATGTGGTAAGCTAACTTCTTCATTAATAAAGAAAAAAAAAAGATGACATGTTTTTATGATTTGTACATAGAGCAGATCCTCTATCCATTTTACGCTTACATTTATTGTAATTTCCTCGATATCAATTAGCTAATAATATACCAAGTAAAGCATTTGGTTGACACACGTAATTTCTTGATTTTTAAGTTGATTTTTGTAATACAAATTCTCAACCCTTCTAAGTAATTCATACTAAATGGCACACCTGCAGAGAATGATCTAAAACTACCAGAAAAGATATATACTTTTTTATACTATATAATATATATGTCTATTTACTGATATTCTTTTACAAACGTGCTGTTTTTATTTTATTGTATTGTAGTTAGGTTTTGTTTTGTTTCCACATTACTTTTAGTGGTGCTTCTAGCACATTTTATGGAACAAATATATTGAAGTCATGCATATTTAATTTTTTATTCCAGTGTAAATACATAGTTTTTTTTAAAAGTTAAACTGTAAAACAGTTTATTGCTCTTCTGTACCTGAACGCGAGCAGCGCTCCTTTTCTTGATCTTACCCTGACTTTTCCACTCATGACGTCATAAATCTCTTTAAAGAAAAAAAATGAGTGCAGTATTGCGGTATGGGCCAGTGTTCCAAAGTAATGCACTAGAAAATGTGCATACACATACTTTATGCGGTTGTACGGTAGGTACATAATTCATCCTAACTATTTACCAATTCTTTTCAGTCTTCCATCTGGATAAGTATTTAGGTAACAGCTCCCTGTTGGCTGTTATTGTGAAGTGGGGAGGGAAACGCCGCTGACTGACGACTTGCCAGGAATGGTGCAATAGCATTTGGAAAATGAAATAAAATAAATAGTTAAAAGTGCAGCCCGTTTCGTTGGAAAGGGAGGTTTTTTTTTCTGTGCCGCATACTTGGTAAAGTGCATGAAAAATGTTTCACAAAATTTGAAGATAGCTTTGTTTAATTTTACTTTAGACTCAAACCTTATTATATTATACTCTTTTTGTTTTTTTCTATGCCATTCCCACTTCACATTGTTAAATATATAGAGCACTGGCTTTTTTTAAAATTTAAAACAATTTGAAATTCATTTTTAAATAAAAAACAATAGGTTTTTTAGTAATGACGTTAAAAGACCCAAATATTTAAATTTCCACGATAGGGGTTCTTTAATATCACTGCATAATTTCGTAGGGATGGTAAATCTCCAGACGAGCTCCTCAGGCCGGCCGAGAGCTCTCGTCTGGTGCTTAAGATGTCCTCCAGCACTTCACAGTGATTCTCTTGTATCATCTTCAGCCCAATGGAGTGGTGTGCCCGAGAGAGAGAGAGAGAGAGAGCGACACACTCAGCCGCTTCTGTGAGTTTCCCGCTGAAGATGAATGAGATGTACCTTCTGTGGACGCAACACGCGCATGACTGTGACGAGGGTGGAAAACGACAGCTGTCCTCAGGTTTTATTTGCGGGTCAGAGGGGGCAAATGTGTATGTGCGAAGGAAACGCAGGGTAACGTAATGGAATGGGCGACCCTTTATTGACTATGGCAGCTCCTCGGGTAGATAAGACATGTCCAAGTCAAGACATGCAGCCAGATGTTGTTCTTCTTCTCACAATATAACATGTGGACCACTTATAGTAGGGGTGCCTACTAGAGATTTTGACGCGCAGATGTGCATTTTTATACCGGCCGTATTTTTACTTACAATAATTATCGTAATGGGAAGCGCTAGAGCACAGGGTGTCAAACTCAAGGCCCGGGGGCCAGAGCCGGCCCAGAAGTCAGTTGGCTATTAGCAGCCGGTGCCTGTTGCAGCTAACCGCAGCTCGTGTTAGCTGAGGTTGTCGCGGCATTATTTTCTATAAAAGAAGCGAGCGGATTGAACCAACGTCCGAGTCCATTCTTCACACAGGGGAATATGAATGAAACTGAGAGGTGATGATGTCTCCAGAAGATTCAATTCAAAGTGGCAACGTAATCTATTTGACTCATTAATTAACTCTTTCAGTGCCAAGCGTCATCGGAAAAAGAAACCTCTAGAATGCTCGTATATTTAGCATTCTCACTCATCTTTCAAGGCAGACAGAATATATGTAAACATGGGTGGTATCATATGAAAGATTGATTTCCATTCCTTAGAATTTTCCATCAAGGACAAAACAACATACAGTAACCTCAAGATGGACTTGAATTTCGTACAGCAAGGTTCGTTCATCTTACTGCTCTCACCTTTCACAACGTCCTTAGCCTTCCTCACAAAGGACCGATGAGGCGCTAAGAATATCATCGGCAGATGTGATGTCATCAAATGGAGGACAATCAGATTTTCATACTGTACATTGACACACTTTGTCAAGGTGACTTCCAACGACACGTTTGGCTCTCGTGCCCTAAATGCTTCTATTAATCATCATTTGAGATTCGATTGCATTTTTCAGCCATTTTGAATCCAAGCAGACAGAGTATATCTTTATATCGTCGCAAAAAAGATTGAAAATTGTAGTTTATTCCGCCAGATATCCCCACGGCATCCGAAGGCCTCGTTCGGTGATCCGTGTCCGTTTTGAAGGAGGTTCCTCAGGCCGGACGTGGCCAGAAAACACATCACCCAGCCGGGCTTTCGGCGCAGTCCGTAAATCACGCTCTCACGCGGCTCCTCCTCCATTTTTTTTTTTTTTTTTTTTTTTAACAATTCACGATGGAATGCCAGCTCTACAGGGCGGCTGCTGTTCAATAGAGCAACTCAACTCCCATGCTTCACACTCATCCCATGTGTCTCCTATTAGCCACACTCGCCAAGAGAGGGGAGGGGTTTGACTGTTGGGGGGGGGGCAGAGGGAGTCCAAATGGGGGAGGGGGAGACGCATGAGGAATTTGATATGCTTTGTGCATGAGTGACTTGTATAAAACAAAGACGACTCAAGGTAAATGATCGCACGTGCACAAGTAAAAACATAGCAAAAAAAGAGATAATTTATTTCCGGGTTCTTTTTTTTTTTCTTTCTTTCTGCTTTCGTTCGCATCTTGTTTCACAAGGTCAATTGAAAATAAAAATCAAGACTGACAGTCATACCATGAAAATGTAAAAAAATAATACAAATAATATGTACCGTATATATAATTATATCATTATCAACAAACAGACGACATAATAATAATAATAATAACAATACTGTTGTAAACAGAACATTAAAAGGCTGGTTTCATGCATATAGAACCCTCAGATACAAATGAGGGCTTTTTTTTTTTGTACTAAAATGAAGAACCAAAAGTTCCATCAGATCCGAGTAAGTTCCTAAAGCTACATGCAATGACATTAAAAAGACTCATGTACACATTCCATCTGGCATCAAATATGTTACACGTGACTGTACCTCATACTATTGCCGCCGCCATCTAGTAATTCATTTACTGTACAGAGCACAATACAAAAAACAGGACTGAAGTTGAAGAGCACAATGCAGGAAAAGAGTCCGGAACTTCAACTGGGTGCGTTTGACACGGACGGATTGGAAATTGCTCCGTCAAGTCTTTGTCTCGTCATAGTTTTTAGTGCTTTTATTTTGCTTCATAAAGTTTGCACACATTCTCCCGTTTTCCTTTTTTTGTTTTTTTTTGTTTTCTCCTCTCCGCCGCTCCTTCTTGGGCCCCTCCCTCACAGGGTCTTGTCACTCTCTTTCTTCAGGTGACTGAAAGGTCAAAAGGGGAAAATATATGAATGTTTTTTCATGCTACAGTTTTACGAAAAACAGGAGCTGCATTTACATTAAAACGCCACTAAATGGTCTTTTCAATTAATTAGGCATGAAAATATGAAACTATGAAATATGAATTTGAAACTCAGAGAGCAGGGTGTCAAACATACGGCCCGGGGGCCGGTTCTGGCCCGCAAACGGGTGTAATCCGGTCCGCAAGATGATTTTGTAATGTAAAGTCTAGAAATGAGCTGAAATGTTTTATGATTAACGTAAATATAATATTAATGTTAATACAGTGAGGTGCTTGTACAATTTTAGACAGTATTAACTCATTCAATGCCAGGGATGTATTTTCACGTTTTTTTTTAAGAGTCCGGACATTAAATTCCATTTTAAATCGATACTCAAGTACATCAAGGACATTAATTTCCAGGTACTTGAGTATTAAATCGATTTAATACTTATGTATCTGGGATCGAATGTCCAGATTCTTAAAAATGCAGAATGTTGACCTGTGGGCAAATGTCTCAGTTTGTCCAACCATTGTGGTTTCAGTGGAGCAATCACCCACCAGATCTAATGGATGGCATTTGAAGCCCCTCATTTGGCAAGGCAAATTATCGCAATTTCTCGAGTATCGGCTCGGCAAGGCGCGATTTTTCATCTTTTCCAACGGCTCTTTTCATTATTTTGGATTATTTCAGCACTTGTGGATACTGGTGTCAGGCCTTAGTTTGACTAAGAACACAAACCTGTAGTACTCATCCTGGGTGAGGGAGTGGTGGTGATGGTGATGAATCCACTGTTGTTCCAGGGCCAGTCTCTGGATCTGCAGCTCGGCACTCTGGGCCTGCTGCATGGCCTGGAGCTGATGGGCTGCCGACATGGGACCAGTGAGGGAGGACGGTTGGGGCATGTCACGGAAAGGAGCACCTGGGAGGAGTGTCCCGGAGCAGTACAGTCATCAGTATCCCAAGTCAAAATGGTTTCTATAAATTTGGAGGACTGTTTTGAGAGTAAAAAAGTGAGCGAGTACATGGACGAGGAGTCTTCTCCTCACCAAACAGCTGTTGGCGAAGAACCTCGCTGTCAGTGAGGGGGTGAGCCAGGATGGGGGTGCCCATTGTCGCTCCTGGGTAAGGGAGCCGTGCCAAAGGAGACCCTGACGCCAGCGGGTCCATCAGGGGGTGAACCCCGCCCGCCGCTAGATGCCAATGATGTAATAGGAAATAAAGGAGATATTTAATAGGAGCCAAAGAAACGGTCAACGCAGAACATCGATATTGGATAACGCCGACTCGAGCAAAGTAGCATAGTTAGTCGCAGTGGGTACCTGTGTCTTGTTGATGCAGGTGAAGGTGTGAGTGGATGTGGGAATGCTGGTGATGGTGGGGCGTCACATTCAGCATCTGGACACGACCCATATTTTCTCCTCCATTTCCTCCACCTGTTCCTCCTCCAGTTGCATTGCCTCCTCCTGCTCCTCCTCCACTTCCTCCCCTTTCTCTCTCCCTCTCTCTTTCACGCTCCCTGTCCGTAAAAGCTGGCAACGGCGCCCTGTCCCGTTCCCTCTCCCGCTCCCGTTCTCCGCTGCGTTCCCGCTCGAATGAGGCCGGCGATCGAGTCGGCGTTGGGTACGACTCGGAAGTGGCTGGGGCCGACGGCGGATGAGAGGCGAGGGAAGGAGGAAAAGAAGAATTGGGGACTGGGTGATGGATTGAGGTGGCGCTGGAGGTTGGCGGAGCAGTCGGAGGAGGGGGGGCAGGTGGAGGTACAGCAGGGGCTGCGGGGGGCGGGGCGGGGTGCGGCGGCGCGGATGAAGGGTGAGAAGGGTGCGAAGGCGGCAGGAGCGACGAAGGAGGTGGATTGGACAGGGACTGCTGGGCAGGAGGGTTTGGAGGTCGAGTTACTGGGGCCAGTGTCGGGTTCGGGAGGTGCGGTGGGCCGGTTGGAGCTGGGGGAGGAGGAGTGCAATAGATCGACACCTCATTAGCTCCCGCTCCACCTCCCCCGAGGAGCAATGAGTGGGCATGTGCATGTGCATGGGTATGGGCGTTGGCGTGGGAATGAGAGTGAGCGAGGGCAAGAGCTGCAGGATCATGAATGGAACCCGGTGGGTAGACCCGTTCATCACTCTTAAACTCAAATCCCGGCTTCATGCGTTCCCTGTGAGCAGCGACCGCATGAGGAAAGCCGACCCCTCCTAACCCCGAAGACCCGATTCCTCCAGGTACCGGTCCTCCGCCTACCCCGGGGTGTCCCCCAATACCCGGGCCCCCTTCCAGGCTGCCACCGTACAGAAAGCCCAAGATGGCCGCAGCCGTTGCGGCATCTGTTGGTAGATGATGCGGATGGCCTATGGCGTGATTTTGGAATTGGGGAAGAAAGAACGAAGGATGAACGTGAGGGTGGCCGTGATGGAGTTGAGGGTGGTGTGCTTGGGCCCGACTCGCTGCCCCGAGGGGAGACATGGCATGAGGGCGAGCATACTCGCTAAGGGTTCTTAAAGCTGGGGTATCAGGACCAAGATAAGGACCCCCTATACCAATCCCCAAAGCGCCCTGAGGACCCCCAACTACCGCTGACGCTCCAGCCATGGATGGAAGCAGAAGTGAGTGGGGGATAGCGTGAGAGAGGCCGGGATGGAGGTGGTGTGTCGGAGGAAGGTGAGCATGAGGGTGCGAGGGATGATGTTGAACGTGATGAGAAGGGTGAGCAGCTGGGTTGCCCGGGCAGGAAGAAGACGACGAAGGATCGAGGATGATTGAGGACGAAGAGGGGAAGAAGAGGGAGGATCCCTGACGAGCTGCAGCATTGGCATTGGCGTCTTTTTGTTGCTATAGAGAAAACAGAGTAAGATCTCATTTACCCCATTGTGAAATCCCTTGAATCTATTGTCACTGATGAAAACCATGTGTGCGCACGCCTCCTCCTGCTTCGTCGTCTTACCGGGTATCTAAACCTCGTGGAAAAAACGTTATTTACTACTGTTGTTGTGTAGCTTGCTGCTTATCATCAAAAGGTTACTCAGTATTTACTCTATATTTCCTTTCATAATGCATGGCCGAAAGGAGTACCTGGCAATATTGAAACTGCCGGCAGAATATTTTCAGTGTTAAATTTAAGGAGGAAATTGAGGAGAAGAAGGGTGTGTTTGTTTGCCTCGAGTGTTTGCGAGGGGTTTTGCTTGGCCGTAATTTACTGGTCGGATGAAAGCGACCTGGCTGTTCAGTCTGAAGTCGCGTGACAAGATCAGATTTGGATTGGTTTCAAGACCACATAACCAAGTGGCCCGGGTCGCACTTGAAAAAAAAAATTCATCTGTGTCGGTCAAACTGCCATTAAAAGATCAGATACAGATCGCATAAGGGCAAAAAAATGGGATTGGGTCACTTCACACGGCTGTCTGAACGTAGCCAATGTAATTAGACAAACGTGCTTACCTGTAGATGGCGATCCAGCTCCCTCTCCCGCTCCCGCTCCCTTTCTCGTTCTCTCTCTTTTTCTCTCAAGTCTCTGGCACGTTGCTCCACCTCCCTCCGAGCTCTTTCTATCACCTCATTTCTCTTCTTCCATAATTTGGAACCATCCAGTGGAACAAAGAGAACATCGCTGCGGGCACAGGAGTTGCCGCTACCACGGTCAAGGACTTTGTGAAACCTAGACAAGTGACACAGTGATTGACAGAGGTCAATACTTCAATCATTGTGATGCCACTTTATCTATGAATGAATTAAAAGAAATAAAAGAAAACACCAACACGGGATTTTAATATCTCTGACGTTACCTTGCCGACTGGCTCGCGTGAATAGGAATGTCTACAGGCTTGGGTTCAGGAGACGGACTTCTCAACACGGGTGGTGGACTCTCATTCTCTTCTCTATCTTCTAGAGGCTCCTCTTTAATGACAGGTGCAGGAGGCGGGCCAGAATCTGAATGGCCATCTCCACTGGGATGCGACAAGCTGGTGGCAGGTGCCGAAACGCTGTTAGTGAGCGGTGGAGGCCCCTTAGAGACATTCTGAGGTGATTGGGAGTTGGTATTGCTGTTCGTGGGTGTGCCACTGTTGCTATTGCTGTTAGCTAGGCTATTACCACTGCTTCCATTGGAGTGGTACGGTCCACTGAAGGTCGGGTGGTTGTTCAAGGTGCCGTGTAAAGGGGAAGGGCGGCATCCGGGTGAACAGCTGGATGAAACGCCGGGCCCAGGAAGTGGCATGTTAGGTGCGGGGGCGGGTCCGGGGGGAAACGACGAGAAACCTGCGATCTGATTTGTAGATGGGCTCGGTAGTGGAGATACATGTGTCGGAGGAGTTTGGGCAGATGACTGGTAGAGAGGAGGGCGAACATTGGGTGCCATACCAGGTGGGTGTTGCTGGGCATGAGAAGAGTGGGATGGTGGTAAAGGAGGTTGAGGTGGCGGAGGAGGATAGGTTGAATTTGGAGTGTGTGCGTGACCGGTGGAGGAAGATGGCGAGAGAGCAGGAGGTTGATTTGGACCCCCACGGTTTTGGTATAGTGTTGACTCTCGCAGGTTTGACTCCCTCTCTCTGTCTCTGGGTCCAGACTGGTAATGGGGATGAGAAGCGTGGGGATTTTGGATTCCACCAGGCCCTGAAAACTCTCTTATGAGATTAGAAGTAACGCCAGGTGGGCTGAGATAATCTCGATTAGTTCCAGCGGAGGGAGGTCTCCCTGCATTGAAGTCTTTCCCTCCAGTGGGAGGATACTCTCTGTGAAAAGGGTCGGAGCCAGAGGAAGGGGTTTGTGCCTGGTCCATGGGAGGAGGAAACTCCCGACTGCCTAAGTTTGTTGGATGTGAGTGTGGGGGCAGGGAAGAATGAGATGGATGGTTGTTGTTGTTTTGGGGTGATGCCGGTGGGTCTCTGCCTAGCATGGGGTTTGCAGGTAGTCCACTATTTGAACTTGGATGGTTTCCTTGAGAAATCGAGTTGTTGTTTGGGTTACAGTTCCCCCCAACTTCTCTTGTTTGCCCTCCAAAATCACCCCATCTGCCCCTGTCCTTGTCTCTGGGATGCCCCCCTCCAGCTCCGTTGGGGCCAAAGTCTCTACTCTGGTTTTGGCTTGGCATGGAGAACTCTCTTCCCGCCTCACGTTCCCTATCCAGTTCTCTGTCGCGGAAAGCTGGAACAAAGTCTTTTCTATCAGGACCGATGTTAGACGGTCCATCTCTTCCAGTGCCTTGGAAATCCCGGTTCTGACCCATGGACAGTCCTGGAAATTCTCTGCCTTGGATGCTATTTGGGCCACTACTGTTACCCCCACTGTTATTGTTGTTGTTGTTACCTATGGGAGCAGAAAACTCCCTGTTAAGCTCCCTCGCTACACACTCACCCCTCACTCCCCGCTCCCTGTCTCCTGCAGCCCCCCTCTCTCTGTCCCCTCCCCCTGCGGCATACCTGGGAAGGTACTCCCTGTGGGGGTGAGGATGCGGATGGGGGAGGTAAGAGGAGTGAGAGGAGGAGTGTCGAGAGGAAGGGGAGTTGTAAACAGAGGGAAGTTGCTGTTGCTGCACTGGGGGCTGATGCTGGTGTGGGTGATGGTTGCCGGGGTAACGGGTGTAGCCCCAACTTCCCTGGCAACCGGGTGCTGTGCCACCCTGCCAGCTGGGGGAGCTGTAATGATGGGGGTGGGTGTTGGTCTGAGTTTGGGGTTGTGATTGCGTTTGCGGCTGGGGTCCAGTCTGCAACAGAGAAGGAGGCGCGGACTGGGCCTTGTCCAGGTGCTTTTCTGCCTTTTCCATTTTGTCTCGTTCTATTTTAACCTCAGGGGGAAGATTTTGTCCCCCAAGCTCCAGTGGTTTTAGAGCAGGTGGAGGAGGAAGAGGCGGGGGCAAGGAGTGGGGAAGGCCAGGGCTGTTATGGGAAAAATCTCCACCTGCGGCAGATGTCTTTGTCACACATTGTGTGTTGGCTTTGGAATTCATTCTATTGCCACTAGGCACCGCATCGGCGCCTGTTTGTCCACCGTACTCCACTTTGGACATTAGTTTGGAGTCCAGGGAGAAATACGACTTCCTCCCACAAGTGCTGTCATTGGAAGAAGAATCCCCAGAGCCGCGAACCGAGGAACTGAGACCAGAGGAGGGGCAGGGATGGATAGGCTTAAGTGCGCAGTCCTCAATTTGTGCATCTGTATCCGTCTTTTGTTCGTCTCCGGAGGGATCCTCCCCTCTCCGCTCCCGTGGCGGCCTTTTGTCCTCCACGGACAGGTTTCCCGCTCCTCCATCTTTGCTTTTCTCCCTTTCCCTCTCTCCTTGCTTTGGTGAGTCCGGGCCCTCAGAATCAGAGTCGAGGCTACCCAGGGGGGAAGCGGAGAGACTCGGGGATGAGGAACGATTGTCCTGGTCGATGTCCCGCCCGCTGCTCAAGCTGCTGCTGCTATTGGCCAGGCTCCCGACAACCGAACTCCTGCTGCCCTGGGATTGGCCGTCCTCATTGTCGCTCTCGCGGGATTGGCTGGCCGCAGAGGTGGGAGGCGGAACAGCAGAGGGAGCCAAGCTGTCAGCGCTGTGTGTTGACGTTGGAGGGTTCGGGGTGGCTGCCGAATCCTGACAAGAAAAGATCATTTGTGGATCAAGTAGAAAAATCAATGTTGTGAAAGGATCTATTGCCAGGGCATATTTCTGCACAGCGAAAAATAACACCCTGTTGCTCAGACGCATGAATTATTTCCAGCTTTATATAACGGGCTGATGAAATGTAAGACAAACCTGAACTTTCTGCCTTTTTGCAGGAGACACAAGTTCCTCCCCCTCGCTCTCTGATGAATCATGGCCTTGTGATCTGCGACTGAAGCGATTCCCAGCCAGTTCCTCGCCGCCACCTCTTGGCTACAACCATACAATACTTTGAATTCTTCCGTTCAAATACCCAACGTCTGTGTTTAGACCGTTTTCGCGCATGCGACGATGCCGATACATCAAACGTGCATCATCCCAGATGTTCAGGTTATAAATACACTACGGAACAACGCCGACTTCGCAAAGGTGCCGCTCTATACTACGCGCGGAGTACACTTAAAAACAGAGGGTGTTTATACCGTCTGTCTATCGTTGCGCTCAGGTCGAGTGGGGCTGGCGTGCGGGCGTCGACCCCTCCTCTCCTCGCTCGCTCCCCGCCGCCGCCCACTTCGCATGGGCACCTGCGAGACCAGAACAAGGGGGTGAGGGAGGCTGGTACGATAATAAACATAAGTCCATATTTGCCGGCGACTGTAGCATACCGAATCTTTGTGCGTCCGTGTTTTCATGATTTCTTCTTTATGCTCTCCATTTTACTACACAAGTCATCGCGTGGCCCAAATAGGTTGATTCTGTGGTTGCTTGCTCACGTAACTTATAAACCACGGAGAAACCTGAAAAAAAAATCAGAAACAAAGAAGGCCTTATTGGGGCTTGGGGCTCTACTGCTGATTTTGAAGGCAACATACTTGCATATGCATGCATGTGCTTGAAAAGTGTTTGAAAATTACGTAGGTAAACATTATTATTTAGTAATTTGTATGGTTTTATTATTATGTCAATGAGGCAATTTTCCCATTATGTGCAAGTTCATACCTTGTGAGTAAAAAAAATGTTGTGCTAGCATTTAGCCTTCAGGAATGTACTTGGGTAGCTTAAACACTAAATTAGCGTTTAACTTAAATTAACATTTTTCCCATAATGCCTAAGTCAATAACCTTATGTATCATGGAAAAAAATGGAAAGTTGATTTGTTCGAATGTTGTTAAATACTCGAAACAGTATTTCCTTCTCATAACGCCAAAGCTTTGTACAAAAGTAAACAAAAAAGCTATTTATTGCAATTAGCCATATTATACCATTATGTTTGAAAACTAAATAAGTGAACATTGTGAGTTTTTAAATTTTATTATTATGTTCGTTTGACATTTTTCCCATACTGCCATGGGGAATTTGGATGCATAATCAAGATGGTGTGGCATTATGGAAAAATATGCTATGATTTTAGCTGTGCGTGAAAGTATATTTGAATGCATTTGCAAGTATGCTCAAACACAATTACAAGTACATTAGGATGTATTTGCAAATGCATTCAAATGTATTTGCAACTGTTCAAATGTACTTGGAAGCTAAATGCTTAAAGCAACATTTTTCCTCATGTCAACAGAATGTACAAGTTAAGTATTCCCGAATTGCACCAAGATGTTTAAAAACTAAATAAGTGAACATATTTTTCACATTTTTATGATTGTGGTTGTTCCAGCAATTTTTCCCATAATGCCGTGGGGTTATGTGCATACATAGTCAATATGCTGTGGCATTATAGATAACAAGGCCATGCTTGTAGCATTTGGCTTAAAAGTATGCATTTGCAAGTATGTTCAATCATAATTACAAGTCTGTTAGGATGTGTTCGCAAATGCATTCAAATGTAAACATAAATACGTTTGAATGAGTCGTAAACATGTTCAAACACATTTAAACACATTCAATAGAGTTTTCCGATCAAAACTGCTCACTCCGAATGGCAGCGCCACGCTTCTACAGAGCATGCCTCCATCCCTCGCGAAATAGAATTGCACACAGAAGAATTTGCACCATTGTTTTCCAACATGTAATTTACAACTGCAAAAGCCTTGTTTCCACATTTAAATTCTCAGCATGTCTCTCCACACCAACGCCACTGCTTTTCACTGCTGCTCTAAAGACTCACACAAGGTGGCCAAAAACCTACTGGCACACATTGAAGGCCTTTTGGTGCTTTTGGTCACCCAAAAAAAAAAAGAAATCAAGCTTACGCACACGCAGGCGTGCATGCATGCCTTTTTGCTCCCGCTGTCCGGCAAAATGCAAGCCACTCCCCCTTAGCACTTTCACCACAACATCCCTCACCCTCAGCCACTTGTGGTTAACCCACATGACCTGGTTATGACTGGCAAACATCGCTTGCTCATTTCCCGCTGCTAGAAAGGAAAAAAAAAAGATGGCCGCATCCATTCATTCATGCCACGGTGAAAAACGGCCGATGTATTTTGAATGAGGGATATAAATAGTGTGCGGTGCCAGTAGGGGAAACTGTCATTTTTAGCAGGCGTGCGTGTGTACAAACAGCGTCCGCAGCGGCGGCAGCGCTACTCATGACGGTGCATTAATTATTAGTGCATGCTGCAGTGACTAAGTCGACACACAATCAAAAGAGGAAAAAAAAAAAAAAGATGGAGTCCATACGCACGTGTTTATGAAGCAAATAGATTTATGATGCATGATACAGGTGGCAGCTAGCTGCCCTGACATTGGCCACACTGACGTGAACTTGCAAAAAAAAAAAAAAAAAAATCAGTCATGAGCCCACTGCAGTGTAATTGATACACACGCACGCCAAGGTAGGAGCAGCATGAATGGATGAGAGGAAACGGAATGGCGGATTGCATCGAGCAGCGGCTCCCCCTTTTTCGTATTTTATTTATTTATTTATTTATTTGATTTTTTTTTTTTTTTGCTTCGCTTTGCAGGAATGTGGCCGTCATCTTGAACGCAGCACCGGGATGACATTAAGGCACAATGGAGAAGGACTGGGTGGGGGGGCGAGGGTGGGGGGGGGGGGGGGGGGTGCAATGATGGTGGTGTAGATTCCAAAACACACAGCATAAGCATGCATTATATTGCACCCCCATGCCCCCCCTCCCACTTAACTCCCCCCCTCTTAATTGTGCTTACCTTTAATATCCAGCGATGCGTGCTACTGCCGCCGCTGCTCCTCTCTTACTCCCCCTTTTTCCTTCCTCGCCCTCTTTTTTGTCGCCTTTTCTCGCAGCGCACGCCGCCTCATGTTGCACAAAAAAAAGAAAAAACAGAAGCAGCAGCAAGCGAGCGGGCAATAGCAACAATGCGGCTGAAATCTCCGTAGCGGCGTGGAAAAAACTGAACTGTACAAATTGATGCGTATGTGCGCTCGGCTCTTCCCCACCCCCTTTTTTTTTTGCCTTGCCCCCCTCCTCTCCCCTTCTACACCCCCTCTTCCTCCAAGACGACTTTTTTTTATATATATATTTATATACCTCTGCCTGGTTCTGCGAGAGGCAATGGAGAGAAAGGGAGAGGGAGGAGGGCGTGATTTGAATGAGACGAAAAAAAAGAGGGAGGGGGGCGGAGGGGGGCAGTCACCTTTCCAGTCGACTAAATATTGATGTTTGGCTTGCAAACAACAAAACAGTGTTTGATTTTTTTTTTTCAAACCACGATTTGGTTCATGCTCGTCTGTCCTGCAGCTGTCTTGTCTGGGAGAAGCTTGTGTCCAGCCAAGCGGCTCTGCAGACCTCCTCTTTCTCCTCCCTCTCTCTCCTTCACGCAGCCCCCTGTCCCGTCTCCTATTGTGTGGTAACCATAGTAACCTGGCCGGAGATTGTGCACAGTGCGCCTGCGTGACTCCACACCCCCCCCTTCCTAAAAAAAAAAAAAAAAGGTAGACAGCGAGCAGCACACATACACAAACACATTGGTGTACTCGGGCGCCCTCTCCTGTTTGCTTTGTGAAATTACAGGTGACGTATGCCCACGTGATCACGATTTGGTTTTTATCGGTCACAACGTTAGGTACACCTGCACCAAGTTCATAAAATCCAATATCTTACTGAGACCCAAAATATTCCTTTGTGTCCGCTGCAGTGAGCGTTTGTTTTTCGTCTATTTCATTTCGTTTCTTTCATTCAATTATAAAGTAAACAAAATACACTGCAAATGTAGTTCAATTTTAACGTGGGGTTTAAGTTTCTAAAAATAACTGCAGTCACCAAAATCCACAAAATAGTATATTAGTAAAACTGCAGTAGAAATAAGGTTAGTGTTATTAATGAAAATTTGAAGTAGAGTGAAGCAGCAAAAACCAAAGTAGTGAGGTAACACTATACAAGTGTCTCATTAGTCACCCTACTAAGACCTAGTGTCCTCGGAATTGTGTCTGTACTCATTTTTTTTCTGTTTTAGTTAGTTAACACCACGTCTATTGTTCTACAGTTATACTGCAATTTAAACACAACACAGTAATATAAGTGTAACACGAAAACAAAGCTAGCTAAGGGGTTTAACACTAGGCAATAAGACATCACCATTTTCAACGCAGGGGACGAGAGAGCAATTACCAGTCATGTCCACTGGATGGCATTATCATGCTTTAAATGACACTCTAATAGTGGATGTCCGTTCTTATTTAAAATCGTCTGCCCTACAACTATTGAAGACGGTTTCATTAACATTTGTCTAAATGTGTCTAAATGTCATCCGTCGCATACACTAAAAGTAAAACTAAGTATTGCCGAGGTTGAATTTACGTCTTTACTCAGGGAATTTAAAAACTTCTATCTTGCGTTCCCTGGCCAGAATTCTCTTTATCAGCAAGAAACCTGAAACCAGGACAAAGACACCCCCTCTTCAAGACAGAGACTTGAATATAGTCACGACGTTTTCATCTTTTTATTTGCCACACTGATTCACACACACTATGATTTCATTTAAAGCAGCGTAGTATTCACAGTAGGAAAGTCAACAGGGAAGACGACCAAAGCACACTAAAGGACGAAAATCAACAACAAGTTGACAGAGCTCAATTGCAGGGAGACGTTCGCGCCATTCAGGAATTTCAGCCGCATGATAACAGAGCCTGGGATCAACATAGCATAGCGCAATGGAGCATTTCCGAATCGCTGACGTCACCGGGTGCTCAAAGTGCGCTGGGATTGCGGAAGTTGTGTCCGGCGAAGCGAGCCTGCTCGCCCAATTCTTCCTCAATCCTGAAGTTCCGAGAGAAAGAGAAAGCACACGTTAAAAAAAAAAAATCAAAAGAACAAAGTGGTAAGTAAAAGACATACACGCACCTCATGAGCTGATTGTATTTGGCCAAACGTTCCGAGCGGCATGGGGCTCCAGTCTTAATCTAAAAAAACACCCCCCCAAAAATCAATTCTTTAATAACAATTCAATAGTCTAAGTGTTGAAAGTTGAAGTCGTTATTCACACTACAAATTCAACTGGTCTTTCTGAATACTTTGTGATCCACTTCGGTCATTTTCAATATCTCAAAGGGGGCGCTTGGAATTTGAATTTGTGTGTTGGTTATGATCCTGGAAAAAAAGTTAGCAACAATTGCATGGACTGATAGTGTAAGGACTCACGTCCACATACCCCACTATCTCAATCTAATTGTTATATCAGTCCCCGAACCCTTCAGGCAGCAATGGCTTTGGAACTAGGGCCTACCCAAAGTCTATAAGACCAGTAGGAGATCTGCGATGATCTCTGTCCATTCTCCTCGTGAGTAAAAAGAGCCCAAATCTCTTGTCTTCCTTCCTTGTGTTTTGTTAAATGTTCTAAGTTGACTGAACCTGACCGTTCTCCATTTTATCTGTAATTTCACAGTGTACTTGATCACGACTGTTTCTCACCTGTCCGGTGCAGAGGCCCACCACCAGGTCAGCTATGAAGGTGTCCTCTGTCTCACCCGAACGGTGGCTCACCATCACGCCCCAGCCGTTCTCCTGAGCTAGCTTACAGCTGAAGGAGAACACGATGAGCTTGCAGAAAAGCCGTCGGCGGCCACGTGCGCACAGAAAGGACTCACGCCTTGATGGCTTCCGTGATGGAGCCGATCTGGTTGACTTTAAGCAGAAGACAGTTGCAGGCCTTCTCGTCCACGGCGCGCTGGATCCGACGCGGGTTGGTGACGGTCAGATCATCCCCAACCACCTACACAATATAGCACATTATATTGTCCATACATCTATCTACAGTGGATTTAAAAAGTCTATATCCTTCTGAGATCCAGTCGATTAATTTGCGTCCGCTATAGTGGACATTAGTTTAGTCCCCCCCCCCCCCCCCCCAAAAAAAAACAGTTTATGCCACAATAAGAAGTTTTGGAAGTATTTATCCTAGTCTATTTTTCACACCACAAAAAAACTTTCATTTGAACATGGATATGTGACAAGATCTTTTTTTTCTACCTGAATGCCCACTGAAGCTGTGAACTGAGTCCAAGCTGGCCAGTCGTCCTGGTCGAAGGGGTCTTCAATGGAAACCACTGTTGGGGAAGGAAAGCAGCGCTTTGAAGGAGCCTAAGTGGTTTACAAGTAATTTACGCCGGCGTGAAATCGTGTTCCACGCTGTTGCACACGCTATTACCAGGGCAAAGAAGCACATCCCCGCCTGCCAAATGAGCGCTGCAGCATGTAATTAAAAGCTCTTTAACAGGTCTAATTGGGGGGTTGAAGCGGCAACAGGCTCACTTGTTCTTTTTTTTTTTTTGTCCCCGAGGTGACGAGGATGCAGATAAGGCAGATAATGAGCGAGGAGATACACGCACGCCCGGACCTGGGTAGTTGTTGATGAAGCCTTGGTAGATGGCGGCCAGTTCCTCGCCGCTGATGTTGCGGGCGGCGTTGGGCGGGGACTTGAAGTCCAGGTCGTACTTGCCCTCCATGAAGAACTCGGAGGCGGCCACGTCCATCCCGATCACCACTTTGTCTGTGAAGCCCGCCGTCTCGATGGCCGTCTTGATCAGCTCCAGAGCTGCACGTAAGTCAGGTGGGTTCTCAAATGTGAAACTACTTCCGGGGGTATGAGGAGTTTGAAAATTTTGCAGGTGTATTGCTGTTTGATCGAGGAGCAATACATTTTTTTCTTTTCAAAATATAAGGAAATTGACTGGAACATTGTGACTCCTTTGCAAAATTTTGTGCCCCTTTATTGTAAGTGTCATATTGCATAATGTCATTATTATAATATGATGTATCACATACATATAACGATATAAATGCAATATATCTTATATTTATACATAAAATATAATCTATGCATTATAATATAATGTAAACATTATTATTATATACTATAATGGGCTGTTTATGGGACATTTGTCTGCAAAGAAATATTTCACAGGGGTAGCTAATTGAAAAAAGGTTAAAAAAAAATAGTACCAACATTGGAATATAAATATATATATATATATATATATATATATATATATATATATATATATATATATATATATATATATATATATATATATATATATATATATATATATATATATCGTTTTGCATCTCACCTTCACTGTTCTCCTGAATGTTGGGCGCGAACCCCCCCTCGTCACCCACATTGGTAGCATCCTGCCCGTATTTCTCCTTGATCACACCCCTCAGGGTCTGGTATAGCTCCGCCCCCACGCGCAGGGCCTCTCGGAATGACTCCGCCCCTACAGGAAGTACCATAAACTCCTGCATAGCCAGCCTATTCCCGGCATGAGAGCCCCCGTTGATCACATTAAAAGCCTGGAAGTGAAATTCGGGTCAAGCGATTTCTACTTGAGTTCAGAGATAATACCAGGAGTAATTTTAGACTCACGGGAACCGGGAGAACCAGGTCTCGGTTTCCCGCCAGATCGGCGATGTGGCGGTACAAGGGAACGTCCTTCTCAGCCGCTCCCGCTTTGCACACGGCCAGTGACACACCGAGAATCGCGTTGGCTCCAAACTTAGCTGCACAGAAGCGATGGCTGCGTTGGCTATTCGATCGAAATTGGGACGATTGAGAATAAAATTCCTACATTTGTTTTCGGTTCCGTCCATTTCGATCATCAGGTTGTCCAGTTTCTCCTGCTCCAGCACACTGATCCCCTGAAACACAAACACACACACACAGAAGAGATGTCACCATCTATGTGAAGACAAACAAAGATGTCTCCAACTACTTTGGTCCTACTCACTGACTGGATGAGGGCAGGTCCAAGGGTGTCATTGATGTGACCAACTGCTTTGGTTACGCCTAAGACATAACCGCACAAAATCATATTCAATTCTCAGTATGATGCACTGAGCGCGACAGTGAATATAAAAGTCTACACACCCCTGTTCAAATGCCAGGTTTTTGTATGTGAATTTTTTTTTAACCTAAAATAAAGCTTTTCCAACCCGCTTTTCTGGACATTCAGTGCCATGGATGAGAATTCTCATCTTTTAAAATAGTAATAACAATAATAAAGAATAAAATTCTGGTCAAAAAGTTTTTTTATGGAGAGGAGCTGACACTTGACTAATGCTTACCCAATGTAAGCCAAATGAGCACTGTAGTACTAACTGTGACCATTGGATGGCAGTGTTTCCACACTTACAACACAGCTGTTACCTACTTGCAAGTGTGACTGAAGAATGGAAGTCGATCTTTCAACGGCAGCGCCCATATTTACATGGACTTAGCTCACAATATTGTGTTGGCCTTGAAAGGTGAGTGAAACTGCTAAATATACGGAGACTCTAGAGGGTTTTTTTTTCTCCAATAACACTTGGCACTGGAAGAGTTAATACAATCAGTTAATATAATCAGTTACATTCCACAATCAGCGACATTCTACTCATGTAAAATGGGAACCGGAACACCGCTCTTCTACTGGCTGTCGCAGACTTGTGTGTGTGCGTGTGTGTGTTTCATCCGCAGCCTGAAGGTGTTGTGCTACCTCCGACTGGTATTTGTTACCATGAGAAAAAATGGCATCGGAACAAGGGTGTGTAGACTTTGTATATCCACTGTACCACAATAATAGACATATTGTTCTCAGGGGCACGAGAGGGCGGGAAACGCATGTTCCCGGGATTTCGATGGTATGCGGTGTGACCTGTCCTCGGTGACATTACTCAGCATTCGCATGCGGTTTGTGAAAAATGTGTCAGTGTAATGGCCGCAGTGTCTTCCAATCTACCTTTGCCCTTGTAGCGAGTCTTGTCTCCATCTCGCAGTTCCAGAGCTTCGTAGATGCCGGTGGAGGCGCCGCTTGGCACAGCGGCCCGGAACAGACCTGGATAGGGGACAAAACCGTGAACGATACATGCATGTAAACTTAGAAGTATTTGCTCATTTTCAGTGCACATTTGTGCACAATCGTGAAAAATTAGGAAGGAAAATATGAATGAGATTTTTGGCGTTCATTTTTCTGAGCTGGGCACTTTCATTTCCGAATGGTCAAAAATATTTGGAGGATTGTGGGCCATGTCCAAATGTATTTTTACTATAAGACACAGACCACAAATATGTGGATGATGGGCCGCATATGACCCCCGGGCCCTATTTTGGACACACCCGAGTTAAAACAATGTTGCTTCAGATTCCAATCAATTTGCTCTCAATTTGAAAGGAAAGCTGCTCTTTTCCTGTGACGCCAAAAAACATTCAATTATATTCACTGATACCTGCTGAAAATCGGTTAAAATCTACGGTACCCCCTTTGGTACCCCCATTTGAGAACCATCTGGTATTTAACCTTGTATATTCAAATGCATTTCCAATAACCTTTATTGGTATGAAGATCAACTTCCACTGTTGGATTTCCCCTGGAGTCCAGGATCTCCCTGGCAACAATGTTCACTATGGACATCCTGTTAAAAAAACACACACACACAAATAAATCGCAGTATGTGTTCTATATTTGCAGTAACGCATGCATATTATTCCTGCAGAAAAAAACACTTGGCATAAAAAGCAAATGCGGCATTCTCAAGCGTGAATCCGCGCGTCATGGCGGAATCGTCAGCGCCGCGGCAACGGGAGAAGATGGAGGAAAAAGGGATGGAGAAATTCTTACCTGCAGCCCGTTTGACGCCCGGTGAAGAAATCGAGACGATGCGCGAGAACGAGAGGAAGCGGAGAAATGGGAGATGAGGAGGAGGGTGAGTACTACGTAAACAGCGGCAAGAGGAGGGGGGAGGGTCTGATGAGTCACGAGATGTTGCACGGCGGAGGGAGGGGGCACCAGAATGGCGGATCAAAGATGGGGATGGGGGGGGCTGCCTGACATGGCTGCCGTTTGTTGCCTCTTTTTGCAAGGAAGCTCACTACATACAAAGCCAGCTCATCACGTCTGTTCAAATCCCTAAAATGAGCGTCCACTGTGACCTCATAATCACGGTGATGAAAGCAGGACAAGGAGACAGGTAGACAGGTGACGCCGCCCGGAGGGACGATAAGCTTTTAAAAATAGTCGTGGATGTCATTGGTACACAAGCACAGTAAGGGAAAGGACAAGCGATGGCTGCTTGCGGACATTTTTGGTCTCTGGGCAAAACCGCTCATGGTGTCCTACACATCCATGGACAGCAAATTTGAGTCCCCGAGAAATACAATTTGGGCTCGACCGATTAAATCAGCCAATTGCAGATTGACAACAATTATACACAGCTAAATGTGGAATATTTGAAGTCATTTGATCCCAAAGACGTATTTTTACGTATCTTTTAAGAGTATAGTGGTGTCAAACTCCAGTCCACGAGGGCCGGTATCCTGCATGTTCTCGCTGTTTCTCTCTACAACACATCTGATTCAAATGATTAGCTCATCAGCAAGCTCTGCAGGAACATAAAAAGGATCCTAATCATTTGAATGTCTAGACTGTAGACATTAAAAAATGTTAGGATAAAGTAGGGACAAAAATGCCTCCATTAATGTCAATTAGTTTGATTTATTTGATCAAGTTTTAGTTTCCACCTATTCAAAAACTGGACTTTTTTTTTAAAATTGACTGCAAACAAATTCACAATTTTTTTTACGATTCTTTAGCTTGGTCACTAACATTGGAAAATACACACACACACACAAATATATATATATATATATATATATATATATATATATATATATATATGGATGGATGTATACGTGTGTCTCCACAAATAAAAGACAAACTGTACAGCAGATGCAATTTTTATATATATAATATGCATAATTCCAGGTTTAAAATCTACTGTACCCACTTCCTGCCGCAACTCAACTCTGCTAACTTTGCTAACTGTGTAAAGGACAAAACTGGCAAAGTATGCAGGACAATTAACAAACAAAAGAGACACAGGCTGTAGTTATCTATCAATGTTTAATTGACTTTCATCTAACTAGCTAGTTTAATGAGTCAACAGTATACAATTCATGTCACAGACACATTTGTGTGTCTCCACAAACATAAGACGAACTGTACAGCAGATGCACTTGAAACTCGGAGCACTTTTAGTGGGCAAAAACACACACATCAAATCTTGAGGAGGAAGCGAGTCATTTGTACAAGCGTGTGTGCAGAGGATTCATTCTAAGACTATCAACTGCGTGTGGATGGGGTGGGGCCTTCTTGTTTTTTGTTTTTTTTTTTCTTTTTTGGGGGAGATGTTATGTGTTTTATGTATAGACGGTCCGGTCGACTTAAACATCAACAAGGAAGTTGGGACGATCCTCAACGCGGGTCACGGCATCCTCTCCCCCCACGGTCGGCATGTTCACAGCTGGGCCTTCTGTGGGCAGAAAGAGGAACGTCAGCAATAGTTGCGTCATCATATCGGTGAGTGCGCAAGCGTTCGATACCTGTAACACATTTGGGACAAACTCATGCTTTTTCAAGGTTTTTGTCAATAATAAAAAAAATACTAATCATTTGAGTATTTGGGGATGTTTTGGGGACGTGAGAGTAACCCATGTAGAAGTTTGTTCGGGATAATACGTACCTGACACCTTTCACCAATCGTAACGCGGGCGGGACTGAGGCGGGTGGTGTCGGGGGGAGTCGTGCCGGTGTCCCGGCGGGGTCGTGGAACCGGGTGGCGCGGTGATGGCCAGCTGCTGGCCCCCCGCCCGTCGGTCTCGGCCGTAATCCAGCCCCCGGGCGCTGGGGGGAGCGTATCGCCCCGCCTGAGTCCTCCACTCGGCGTCGAAGGCCTCGGCCTCGGCTGATGGGAGAAGGAGGGCCGGTTGTTAAAAGCATCAGCTCAGGGGTTCCATCTTCTCTGATCAAGCTTGGAAGTCAATTTATTTGTCTCTCAACTACATTTTACACATCACAGCAAAGTGAGCATCCTCGCACTCACTCTCATCCAGGTTGATGAAGTCCTGCCGTTCCTCGCGGTCTCCGGTCCGGTGGTTCCGCGATCGCTCCATGATGTGCGCGCGCTCGCCGATGTGGTGGCCGATGGCCATGCGCTCCACGCCGCTTTCGCTGTCTCGCATGGACTGGCGGGTCTCGCGGATCTGCAACCGATCGCGTCGCGTTTAGGAAAGCGGTCGGTATGCAAACTCGAAGTCCAAATGCGCCACCCCTGCACGTGTAACGTGGCCCCGGGAAGCTGCTATGTGGTTTTCGTTGTTATGACTGGCCCCTCGGGCTAACTGCTTATATGTATTGGGACGCATTTTTAAAATGGCGATCTCGTGAGCATTTAACTGCAAATTCTCACCCCTCCGGGTCCATGTCTTGTTTGATGGGTTTGTTGGTACACCGTAGGAGCCCCGGAGTCCATGGAAGAGTAGGAGATCACTGTTGAAGATGAGAAAGTCTGGCAGTTGGGCGATCCAGAAATCCTCTCCTGGAGGAGAACAACGCAAACTATTATCGACCGGGGACCTCTGTTTACAAAGGTACGCATGTATGATTTTTATGCCAATGTTGGTACTTGGATAGCTTTTCGATATAACACCGAAAAGGGTCACACAATTTCCTGTCGACCAACCATGACAAAAAGCACTCAAACCAAGAGAAAGTGAAAAATGGGATTCATTCAAGTTAGGCTATTTTAGGACACTTGACAATAGGAAGATAATAAAACACGCAGTCAAAAGGAGCCCGAAAAGAAACCCAGAGCAGGCACTAATTTTCTTTCGGCTCAATGATGAACTCATTCACCTGACAGATATAGGCGTCAAAGATCTATTTTTACTGGCCTTGCCGTGATTCACTTAACACAGTCGCTGCCATTGACAAATATAGACATCAAAGATCCATTTTTAATCAGATTTGAAAACCACCAATGTGTATCCATCTACCTTTAAAGTTAGGGTGTTGATCAAGAATACTATGCAGACATAAATATAGTGCCAGGCGTTCCACTGTTGGTGGGTGTGACCCTTGCAACATTTCTGTAAACAACTGGGTGCAGACTACTTGGTGTCCTTTTTGTAAAGCTTGCGTCACAGCATCCACGAGGGACATTCCATTGTCACACACCTGCGCGACACACCTGATGTCAGAGGCACGATAATTATGTTACCAACACCCAAATAAAGCTGCTGAGATGATCTATAATGGCGTTTGTTGTTTGAATTTTGTTTTGTTTGTACTGTTTTATTTTTGTAGTAGATTGAGGATTTGGCAAGGAATACAGAAACCGTGGCCTTTTGTGTCCTTCTCAAATCAGTTATATGGATGATTTGGATGTAAGATTGCACGATCTGATATTGATGCGATATTCAAAAATTAGCGCTCGTATACAGAGGGGCCATTAATTTATTCCATGTTTATTTTATTCCCGTGCTTGAGGTTTAATTTATGGAACTCAAATGGTATTATTCTTTGATGTTTCACTTGATCAAGTCACTTCTCATGTTTTGTAATCAAATAAATAAATAAATAAATAGCATGCATCATTCTGTCAATCGCATCAAATTGCAATTGGACAGTATTGTAGGCCAGTGTTTCTCAACCCTTTTTTAATGATATACCACCTGTAATTTTTTTTTAAAAATCAGCCTAGTATTCCCTAACCAGTGAAGAGCATTTTTAAATGGGGTGTGGGGCCTTAAAACAGCACTACACCATTTGTCTCAGATTTAACCATTTGTCTGAAAATAGCATCAGGAATAACAATGGAATCACCAAACAAATTGAAGGCAAACAATGTTTTCCAAAGAATACATAACATTTATCAAAAGTTGGCACATGTTCCAATTCATTTGTTCTTAATTTGCAAAGAAAAATGTTGTGTTTCTGTCACAGCATTAGAAAACATTGAAAAAGAACATCAATATCGGAATCATACCAAAAGTGAGAGGATTACATCGGAGGTGATCTGACGAAAAACTCACCATGTTTTCCATCATTTCTCCCATCATCCCAAACATGTCCATGAAGCCTCCACCCTACAAACAGCAAAAATAATGTGAGCTAACAAATGGCTTAAAAACATCTCAAGGATTGATTATGGAAACAATTTCAATGTAAAATTTCAAAATCTATTTTGACCAATTCGCTAGAACGAAGAATGAGACCAAGATAGTTGAGACACTCACCATTCCCATCATGCCAAACGGGGTCAGCGCACCAGCCTGGAAAATGATAAATGGTAAATGTAAAGTGGGAAAAACTCAAATCAAAACATTCTTTAATTAATTTATTAACACTGTTAATATTGCTCTTTACCTGTCGCCGTGGCGCCCGAGGCGCTTGAATCTGTGGCGCGAGTGCAAAAGGGTCCATGCCGAACGGTCCGAACATGCTCCTCATCTGCTGCCTGTGTGCAGCGAAAGGATCGCTACAAGGCAAAAACGCAAACACGGAGGCTTCACCAACCTTTCATCTTAGTTTCATCAAGTGATTGGGTGAAATACAACAAAAAAGTAGTTATGCTTTAGGTAAACAAAGTCAGAACATTCTGGTGGATGACTAATGGGAAAGTAGGTTTTGTTTTACTTGTAGAAGCAACCTATTTATTTTTATGTTGTTATTACTTTCAAGAAAATCATACAGGCTTTATCCTGGGGATGGGAAAGTACCGATACTTGGTAATGGGACGATACCTGGTCTTATTTCACAGTATCAATAAACACGATGGCATCCGATCATATGATCGATCAAAGTAGAAATGAGAATAGAAAATAGTTGATTAATTTCATGCAATTTTAAAGAAACATGCTATATAGGAATGTTTTAAAAATGTCTTTTCCACTACTTGGCACCAATAATTACACACAAACTCATTACTCTTAATATCAAACATATTTAGCACACTTTCAATACTTCTGTTAAACAATACAACTATAAGTGTGACACGTGAGTAAATAGATTTTTATTATTCAGATTTTTTATTGCCATGTCACCACATAATTTCCAAAAGAGCATTGCTAGGAAATACAGCACATGAAAATTAATCTGTTATTTAGAATCAGGGTGGAAAACCGCTCATCTGCCTGGCAATTTTAACCAAAATAATCAAAAATAAAATGATCGACATCAGTAGGTGGCTCTTATATTTAATGTGCATTTTCTAACATTAAACTTCACATCGTATGGATGAACTGTTTTCGAATCTGATTAATAACTACGTTTATTTGCCAGGCATGTTTCTTGTCTCATCTACTTCTGTGCTCAATTCTCACTTCAGCATCACATTGCTGGCCCTGATTTATATTTCATATTTTATAAGCATGACGTGAGATGCTGTCATGCAGAAACACACCTCTAATTCAATGCCTTTGCATCACCATCAATCACGCACGTTCTCTGGGAGATACTTGCAATACGCTTTAGATTTTCTCTCGCAATATATTTCAAGTTATCGTGATTGAAAAGCGATGTCGCCGAGCTCTTAGTAAAACGGGTCTGGTGCAACACGCTAGGCCAGGGAACGAGTAACCTGCCTCCAAGCACAACGAGAAAAGCACGCGATGTGCTCCAAAGCGAAGTTCTAAATGCATTCGGTGCCTTTGAGCTGCAAATTTGGTGTGTTTACTCACAGCATGTAGGGGTCGTCATCGACGTCATTCAGGAATCGAAACATGTTCGACGGCTGGTGATGCAACTCAGCTGGCTGCTGTTAGCCAGCTAGCTAGCTAGCTAGGTAAATAGACGTTGTTTTCCCCACGAACGACAGCGCGATGTTCTCGAGCCCCCCTCCCAGATCAAAATGGGGGTAACTCTGTTGTCCGGAATACTTTAGGTGAAGCAAAGCGGAAAACTAATGCGCCGTAAAGCCGGGATGGCAGATTCCAGAAGCCCGAACAAAACATGAGAAACGGAAGTCAAATTTGACAAAGAGAAGGCAAATTAGCTTACAGAGCGCTTATGTATACCATGGTTATTTCCGGTTGTAGATTTATCAAAACATAGGTATAAAAGAAAATCGCGACACTATGCATCTATTTATAGAGCATTTTATCAAACTTCCTGCTCGCATAACATTCTTGTGATAATACAAGTGATAATAAAAACCCGTAGTTCTCAAATAAAATGACAAATAGGATGACGTTTGCATTTTATTTTTGTAGCTTGGTGTGTGACCGCTTCCTCTGCGTGGGGCTGTTTCATCCACAGACCAAGTTGCGGTACGTCTATAGTGCGCTTGCGCACAAAGTCTTTCGACCCTCAAACCCGGATGTAACCAACGCCTAACCTGTCGAAAGGAAAAAACGGTGAGTAGAGTTGAAAAAGACGCTTCGTACGGTAAAATTCTTGTTCTTTCCACGGCTGGACACACGCACTAGAGAATTTTGAGCATTCGTGACTCACCCAGAAGGGAAAAGTGAGTAAATTGGGCTGGTTGCTGTGTTGCCACCGAGCTATGTGTGTGTGCGTGTGTAAATGCTATGCCTAGCATCAATCTCTTTTATGCACTTGTCACATTTGCCACATTTTGCATTTTTATGAACGTTTGTCTTTGTTAAATAGCGTGCGACGATCCTTTGGGACGACAAAGGGGACTTTTAGCACACTTTTATGTTTTATAATCTCGTTTGTGTATTTGTGGCGTTTTATTGATACTCCTTTGAAGTTTAGGGCGTTTACATAGAAACGGGCTTTATGATATAATTGTAGGATTGTCATGTCTGGATGATTATTACGTTTCATTTTGTTAAACATTCTTTTGTAGCCCGTGCGGAAGTGATCCGCTGTCGTCGATGTGTGTGTGTGTGTGTGTGTGTGTGTGTGGTTTTTTTTTTTTTGCTTGTACATGTATTAACAAGTATGGCACGACGAACCTCCCTCACTCCCAAACAAATCCTCTTAGGGCAGAAAAAAAACAATTCCCTTTCAAAATATGAACTTTACTAGCGATTAGCAGGTGAATTGATGAATATCGTCCCTTTAAACGCGTAATGCTCATTTTGACACAGTTAAAAGTTTATCCTTATGTGCATTTGCACACTTAAATGATTTTGAATATTTAAAGATTGGGCTGGTGAACCAACGTATGGATTTATAAGCAATTGCATGCATGTATTTAAAAGCACCATGCAACAGGACAATAACTCTTACCCAATCTTCCTTCCTGTTTTGCCCGCATGTTAAGTTTCCGTATAGGTTTTCATTCAAGAGTATATGGTGGTGGTATGAGCAGACAGTCAGCACCATTTTGTTTTTTTGTTTTTTATAGTGCACACTATAAAAAAGATTAAAGGGATCTTACACTTATTTAACCCTGTACTGGGCACTGTAAACGTCTAAACAGGCAAAAATGACCTTTATTAGGCATGGGGGTTTTCAAACAGGCAAGAGTTTTAGAGAAATTTAGAGGTATGTTAGAATTTAGGCAATGGCTGTTAGGGGCGCTTTCGGCAGTTTTGCCTGTTTAGACTACTGTCCGTAAACAGCTGCTGTGCCAGTAAAGTCTCAATTATTTTCAGTAGTAAACAATTTTTTTGTCTACAGTTTGATGACAATTATTTTTAATTTACAGCTAATGGACAATTTAGCCACTTACTATGGACTAGAAATGACATGTGCCGAAGGCTCAGGACCAATCACTGCTCAGCTTGTGAACATCACATGACTCACAGATGAGCCATGATTAGTTGTTACATGAGCCTTCGGCGCGTCATTTTCAGCCGAAAGCAAGTGCGAAATGTGTCTGTTGGCAGTAAAATAACAAAAAAATGATCATCAATTTAATTATAGCCTCAATAATGCCTTACTGCTAAAATGGCGAAGTAAGTGAACTGATCTTTAAAACCTGTTTGTCATGATGGTCATTGTGGCATTAAAAAAAGTGTCATGCTGATAAGGTGGCTGGCGTAAACTGAAATTCTATCTGGGAACTTGCCAGATATACATTCGATAACTTGACGTAACTTGTACAGGTTCATTAGAAACATGTTTGTCCTTTGATTTTTCTTTTTTCTTTTTTCTTTTGTGTTTGCCTTATTAGATGCAGACTATAAAATGTGTAGTTGTCGGGGATGGTGCGGTAGGAAAGACTTGCTTACTCATCTCCTACACGACCAACAAGTTCCCCTCAGAATATGTGCCTACGGTAAGGTTATCATCTATTTTCTCCAATTCAATTTTCTGTTTAATTTGGTTGAAAGTAAATGAACAATACTGTTGGAATGGGGCATCTTGTTTTTTCAAGGTTTTTGACAACTATGCAGTGACAGTGATGATCGGGGGCGAGCCCTACACACTAGGCCTTTTTGACACTGCAGGTAAGGAATTTAAACTGAAATTGTCATTTGTGTCACTCGCGTATATTACAAAAACCTCATTGTCGTTTTTTTTTTCCTGCACATTCAGGTCAGGAGGACTACGACAGGCTGCGTCCTCTCAGCTACCCACAGACAGACGTGTTCCTTGTGTGCTTCTCCGTCGTCTCCCCATCTTCTTTTGAAAACGTCAAGGAGAAGGTCAGTTTTGCCTTTTGCTCATTCATTAACCCATTGACAAGCGTAGCTGTCAATCATGTTTTCAAAAGTGAACAATCAGCCTGGAGCTTCTTCAGTTTTAAAAATGTCACTTGTTTCCTCCTCCTCTTTAGTGGGTTCCTGAGATTTCCCACCACTGCCCACGTACGCCCTTCCTGCTGGTGGGCACTCAGGTGGACCTGCGGGAGGACAGCAACACCATCGAGAAGCTGGCCAAGAACAAACAGCGCCCCCTGTACCCCGAGACTGCTGAAAAGTTAGCCCGGGAACTTCGGGCTGTCAAATACGTGGAGTGCTCTGCTCTCACACAGGTAACTAGGATTTGTTGTACTGTGATAGCTATGCCGCGAATGCAGTCGATCTCGAAGAACTTTGTCCTAAACACCATATTGCATCGCCTGTGTAAAATGGGACGTGATTGCAATTCGCTTGAACAAAAATTAGGATCGATATTCTTCGATATTTTTTCACTCCAATTCAAAGTAAAATTTACAAATATAGTTTTGGAGCAAATTACAATAGCTCACGCTAGTGTAATTTGGAACACTACCACCTGACTCATGCAGTTCCTAGTGAATGATAGTACCTTGGGGGGTATTGTTCAAGTGTTTGCACAAAATAAAAGCATTTGAATCTGGGTTCTTTTTTTAAAAGGGGAATTCAACCCCAAACTCAGTAATACATTCTATGTAGTCACTCGTATGTGTGGAATTATGTAGCAAAATCTACTTTTTTTATGCTTCCTGTTGACTGAAAATGAAAACAGTTGTGCAGGGCTCTGGTAACAACCAATCACGACTAAGCTTGTGGACGTTACATGACCAAACTCAGAAACCAGCTGAAGCAGCAAGAAATTCACTTTTTCTTTCCCAATATTTTTTTTCCACACTATATAATGTATAAAAAGACTCAAACAAAGCCTTTTTAAAATTATCATTAACTCCTGAAAGTAATTTTACTCCTTAGGGAGGATTATATTTATTTTAAAACTGGTCCACGGCTGAAACAAATTGCGTGGTTGCATTTGGGTTTTGAGACAGCAACTGTATGTGACGCCTCCTTCCTCTTGTTTCTGTCGAGCAGCGAGGCCTTAAGAACGTGTTTGATGAGGCCATCCTGGCCGCCTTGGAGCCCCCCGAGAACAAATCCAAGAAGAAGTGCGTCCTTCTATAGACCAGCGGCAGTCAGAGACCAAACGGTATATTCAAAAATAAAAAAAAATGGGGGGGGGGGGGGGGGTGTTCAAAACTTCAACAAGTTCAGTGGCCAATTGGGACAGCGGGGAAGGTACAAAGAGACTTCTAAAGGGGATTCTGCGGTGCGTGTGCCTTCAAAAAATAAGAGTCGAAAGAAGCAAAAGGAGCGAAAGGTCAGTGTGCAGTATAGCCAATGCGGGTAGTATCAACCATCTCCTCATCGCTGAAAGCTTTTAGAACGAGCGGTAGTGTTCTCCACAAACGGGGCAGGAACCCTCCACCTCCCTTTCAAGAGATTTGCATTCTATCGTTTTCTTTTAACTTTACGTGGCCTGCGGGGTTGCGGCTTTTCTCCCGGTTTGATGGAGTAAAGACGGACAAAACAAGTTAGTTTGTAGTCAACTTTGGTTCTAATGTAAAGGGGCAACTTAATATCTTTTCTGAGTCATATGAATGATGGGAGCACAAGAGATTCAATACACTCCACTTCCTACCAAACTCTCAGTGATTAGGGGGTGGCCATTTTCCCTTTTTTTTTTCCCCTTCTGCGGGTGACTTAAACAATTTATTTTATTCTTTCTCTGTGTATATTGCATTGATTTTATGTGACTTTATTTTGGGACCTTTTTAGCAAGTGAATTTTTTTTCCCCCGTTTTGAGAGATTTTATTTTTTGTGTGACGTCACTTGAGTACCAACAGGGTGATTGTTAATGCAAAACCAGAGAAGTTTAAGCTGTAATATTTTGCATAGATCTTAATCTTGGAACGATTAAGAGGATAACATTTGTTAGTAAATTGGTGGGAGTTTGTAATCGCATAATATTTGTAATAAAATGGTTGAACTGACGTGAACGCAAGCACCTTTTTTTTCTGAAATATATATTATGAAAACGGGACATGAGTGTAACCGGACAAAAGGAAAAAAAAACATTGTAGTGTGGCAAAACTACTGCATTTTTTTTTTTTATTTATTAGACAACATGCGAGAAAGCACCGCGAGTGCGTGTACAAGATTGACCGAAGCGAATCGAGCAAGTGAAAACAAGATGGACGGCCGTCGATGTCAGTAGAAGTTATTCCCTGCGTTTAACGTGTCTGTCGGAGGCAGCAACGGTTCCGCTTTGCAATAAATAAACGGCCACGGAGAGGACGTTAATGCGGCTAGAAAATAATACCGGTGCTGTAACGTTTCCGTTAGTGACGCTTACGTTCCGCTTTGAGAGCCTTGTCGGTTCAGTAGATTAGCTGCTATGAGTGAATAATGGAATCCTGAGCATTTATTCCATATCACTAGTCCTCAGTTAATGCCCGTGTACTAGTATATTTTTTTCCCTTCGCTAGTAGCTCTGTCACATGTTACTAGTGAGGAAAAACTGCACTAGTTTGCATCTGCATTTTACGTACGTGTGCGGCTAGTTAAGTGCTAGATGTTGACTAGTAGCATTTCATGTCACTAGAATTACCAGCAGCATGCACTTGTCAACTAGTTCACATCACTAGTTAACTCTTTCAGTGCCAAGTTTTATTCGAGAAGGCAACCCCGAGAGTGCCAACCGAGCATTTTTACGGGTATTTCAAGGTACAAGACGAAAAATATTGTCCATGGCACTGAAAGAGTTAAAGAAGAGTTAAAAAATCTCAATCCAAAATTTAATCAAACTTCTTATTACAATCCTGCCATACTAGCATGTACAACAACAACCAGTTATCTTGCTCGGTAGGCTAAAGAGTACTAGTAGTGTTAGCCTTAAATACTAGTAGGCCGAAGAGGCACAAGCCGGCGAAAAAGCATTACTACACAGTAAATTTCTTTAGTACGCTTTTATAAAAAAGACTTCAGTTGCAAACTAAACAGTAAAATTTACACCTGGATTCACTGTGAATGTTTGAATCTCAAGTGTATAATGTACTTTTATATTTTGCGTGACCAAGTAGTCTTTTTATGTAAACAAATGTATCTACGAAATTCACTGTGCAGTAAGATATTTTGATCTGAGATTTTATAATAGTTTATGCTTTGGATCAGCATTTTTAATGCTTTTTTATGCTGTGACTAATAGTCTGTTTTCCTTTTCAAGTTAAGAGCAAATTGATTGGAAGATGAAGTAACATATTGCTAAATTGTCAGTGACTGCTTTGCAAAATGTCGTATGCCATTATTTTGTCCCTTTAGAGTGGTGATGTTCATTTAGTAATGCAATTTTCTGGCTGATGAGCCAGAAATCTTCAGTAGCAGCTGATCTAGGATATTGAATAAATGCTCAAACCACTTTCCATTGTGAGTGATGAGTGTGCTACTGCGCATGCACATCTGTGCTTGTCAGTTTCAGTGTTATGAATGTGTAAGAAGAATGAATGGAACCCTGTTTGGGCTTTCATTCGGCGTGTGGGCCAACTTGTATGTCAAAATCAAGTACGGCCTCACTGCTTCGTTGTAAAAATGATTAAGAAAGTAAGACGATTAAGATAACCGTGTCATCAGTGGGGAAATAGTCCTACCCTCATCCTGTGGTTCAGGAGTGTGTCTGGCGGGTTTTTTTTTGGAGGGTTTCTTACTATGGTGTTAGGTTTATATAATATGGGGGAGGCGGGGGCGATAGGGACCGAAGCGGCTTCAAACTCTGCAGGTGTGAATGGTGACCGTGTTCTTGCATTGCTGGCAGCGGACCGAGCAGCACCAGGAGAACTTGCAGGAGCACCGCTGCACCACCTCGGCCCGGCCCGCTCTGTAGCCTGGCCCGCAGCACACCAGCTCGCAGCCGTCCGGTGCCAATCGCGACGTTCCTGGTGCGGTGCATTGCACAAAAATTAGATTTAGGTTGAGGATAGTCTGGATTTTCTGCTTTTTGGGTCGGAGATATCTCACCGTTGCACCTCCGGCCAGCTGTCCCGGGGATACCGTTGTCAGGGTCCAGGTGACAGAAATCCGGGGATGGTGCAAGGTACACCAGGTCTCTGGCAGCAGGGGGTTTCACCTGGGGGTCGCGGGGTAGAAGAGCCGTCCTGGATCCGATTCGAGTCAGGCGGACCTACCGGAGGAATCGGGAGCTTAGCGTGTTAATTGTTCTCCCACAATTTTCAGTTGTGTTTTGGAATGAGAATTGGGAATTTGTTCGCATCTTAAAAAGTTGTTTCGCCACCATCTTCTAGAAACTATGACAAAGTGAGTTTGGGCGCTTCACTTTGACTAAAGTAGTGCTTTGCTGCCATCTGGTGCCATTTTTGGGAAATTATAAACCTTTATACATTTTGAAATGGATGTTAAAAAATATTGGGCTGTTTTCGGCAGTAAATTAAAAAATCTATTTAGATAACCTAAATCACAGGTGTCCAGTCTGCTGTCCAGCATGTTTTTCAGGCCCCCCCCCCAACACACGATTCCAATTATCTCATCAGCTAGCTCTGCATGAGCTTTAAAATGATCCTAATTATTGTGCTTGAGAGTAAAATCAGAAACATGCCGCACACCAGCCCTTGAGGACTGGAGTTTGCAGGACCTAAATGGTTTGATTTTACCACTTGCTGTTGACTGAAATTGACCAGATTTCCACAGCAAGGTACTTACTAGAAATTAGGTAATTGATGGCTACTATTCTAATAATAATCTCTGCCATAAATTCCAAAATGATCGTCTTTTAAAAGGGTTTTCCCCAGGGCTATTAATACTGTGAAAATAATAACGTGATACATATATGCCCATGTAGTACATATAGTTTATGACAGACTTATACAAGATCTTAGACATGTTCGTAGTTTTATATTTTTACTACAATTTTTTTTTTATGAGAACAGCCATTCACATCTTTCCAGTTGTTCCATAATTTGACACCTTGATCAGATACACATTTGCTTTACTGGTCGATTGCCCTCTTGTGGCTATTAAAAAAAAAAAAAAAAAAGTACTGCAGATAAGCCAAACTTTTATAGTGCAAAAACCGCAGGGCTCAAATGGTGAGAAAAAAGTTGCAGCCTATAGTCTCAAATTTTGGGTTGATTTCCATAAGCTTGTCTATGCATTACCTCTGTAGCTCCGTCGAAGCGCTCCTTGAGCACGATCCCGACGCGGCGGAACGGCGGCATGACTTTCCAGCAGGTCCTCAGTTCGCACGAACCGGACACGCCGTGACACTTGCACTCCACCTGCATGTTGTGAAGGATGGCCTAAGGACATAAAACGTTGAGATTTCCGTACCTCCCGAGTTGTCGCCGATAAAACAAAAGAAATGGCCGGCGACCTTTCGACCCGCCTCGTTGTTGTGAAGGTTCATCAGCGGTCGGCCGGCAGACAGCCCGCGGGCTCGTTCCGGTTCATCCACGAATGTTTGGGAAAAGGCCACGCCGTAGGACAGGTTGTCGCTGCAGCCAGACCACTGGAAACCTTGGTCGTCGATATCGGGGAAACACGTTTTGCGTTCGCCGGAGCAGAAAACCGAAAGTGTCACGTGGGCGGGCAAACGTTACGAGGCCAAACTCCAGGCTGGCAAAATCGCCGCCGGATCGAGACACTTTTGATTGGCGCTTCTATGCTTGCGTGTCCTTCGATGAGTCACTGTGCCCCCCCCCTCCCGTCCCCGCAATTTTCCTGGTAACGGAATTCATGCTCACCCTCGGGGCTCACCCCTCTGACCTTCCTGTCACAGCCGCACCTCTCCAGCTCCCCGCGCGTGCACGCCCGTGTCACGGCCACCGCCACGGCCGCAGAGGACAAAGCGTGCACAAAGGCGGCTTCGCGGGTGCCTGTTTAAAAAAAAGATTTGTTAAAAAAGCGTTGCGATTTTCAAGCGCGCCGTGGCGGCAATTGGTTTTGGGCACACCTTGGTTCATGACTCTGCCGAATACGTTGATCCCGCGAGGGGTGGTGGAACAGTTCCAGCGACGGTTTCGGAATTGGTGCTGACACTGAACCGGACACGAAATTATTGCAATTCAATTTATTAGAAACACGATCGATCTCGCGGGATTCGACACGATCGGTTTGAAATAGACCGATTATTGAGAGTATCGGCGCCGATACTCTCAATTTAACGAATATCGGCACCGGGCCGAGAATAAATCGATTATCAAATTCAATTTAGCTTCTTGTTTAAATTTTCAGTTAACTTCAGTGGTCCTGCTGACCTTGGGAACGTTTGAAATTAAACAAGTTATATTTTAACATATTTAATGTTTTGAAGAGCATCATTTATAGTCTAAATGATGCAAATCTGAAATGTTCCATCTACACACGATTAAAGACATTTCTACAGTTAAATTGTAGTTTAAATGCCAATAGTTTCTCATTTGTATATTGACTACAAACATCGGTTATCAGCTTGTTTGACTATTAGCTACGGTATTGGCCCTGAAAAAAAATATTAGTCTGTCTCTTCAAATATGCTGTTTTTGCAAAGAGGCTTAAAGAAAAAAAAAAGATTTGAATATCATGGGAAATTGTATCCCAGTAGGTCGGGGGTGTCAAACATTTTTTTTTGTGGGCCACATTATATTTATAGTTTCTGTCAGGGGGTTGGAATAGATTTAAGTGTCACACACTTACCTAACTTTGAAATCAGAATTCAGTAAAAAATTGTTCAAAAGACAGATTGAGAAGGAAAAAAAAACTTATTTTTTTCAGCCAGAAATCTGAAGTCAAATCAGCATTTTAGAGTTTTACACCTGTGCAATAGACCGGTCCAAAAGTCGAAATTTTTACACCCAAATTGAACAATTTTAGCATAGAGTGGACATTTTCACGTAGCTCCTGTTCCAGGTTGCCCTGGGCTTTCCTGGAAATGAGTTCCAGGCCTTGGATGTCTGTCTCCCTCCCCTTACACCATTAGTAACATACTCTCAAACTGTAAATCAAAACCGTCGTTATATTTGTAAGGGCGCCGGAGAAAAATACAGCCCTCCTTAATGGCCGTCATTAAATTATTGAAGTTACTTCCATTTTATGACAACGAGAAGCGTCCTTCATGTTTTATGGATCTAGAATATGAGAAGCGCTTATAACTGTCGCCTAAATTTCATTCAGTCCACAAATCGTAGCATCCCAAATGTCACGTAAAAACTATTCCGCGCTTTTAAAATGAATTCTGTAAAAACAGAACGGGGACTTTTATCGCAGAGTTCTTGGAGTAAAAGGGTGGCACGGTGACGGAAGATTAATCTGTTAGCTACAAAAGAGTTTTGATGCACAGATGTGCATTTTTATATTATTCTTACAATATTTACCGCAAGTTTACAGCTAAAATCAGCTTGTGTTGGCTGAGCTTGTTACGGCATCTTTTTAATAGAAGAAGCGAGCGGGCTGAACCACCGTCCGAGTCCATCTTTGTTCACGCACAGGAATATTACTAAAAGGGACAAGTTCATGTCAAAGTTATGACGTCTCCATCTTATACACGGTAACATAGAAAATACCAGAATTTGACCCTAAAATTTAGGGTACGTTTTATTCACATTGCGTCCGATATTTTGGGAATTGCGGTAAGATTCGAATTGCTCGTTGGTGTTAATGTGACTGTCAATGCTCATCTACTATATGAAAGTCGACGAGCCGTTGTAGCAAAATGGCCTCCTACCTCCTCTACGACCATCTCGGCAGCCTTGCGTACGGACTCCATGACCTCCCCCCGTGCCCTGCACACCCCCACTTGTCCCGGGGTCAGCCCCCTCAGCCGCGCACATGGGGCAGCACCGGACACGGGCCTGGAGCGAGGCAGCCTCGCCAGGGAGCTGGGGACATGAAAAGGAACGTTTCATTTTTCTTTTCAAATGAAGAGCAAAGTGATTGGAACATGACGCCACTCGTTACTAAATTGCACTTTTTACGTTATTTTTTTTTCTTATTTGCATTGGTTAGGGGTACTTGGCTGGTGCATTGAAAAAAACGTCGATGCACAGCGGGATCAGGGGGCCCAAAGTCGGGCGTGATTCAGAAACACGCCGCAAATAACTCACAGGGGGCGCATAACGGACGGCAAGGTAACAAGTCGCCCGAATTATCTTTTTTTTGGGCGGGGGAGACAAGCGGACAAGCGGCAGAGAAGACGAACAAGCCCCAGTGACGTTAAAGCGTAAGAAAAGGGAAAGGTCAGCGGCGGGGAGACAAAGAAAAAAGCGGGGAGCCGCTGAAAGGGACGGGGAGACATGTCACTATCTTTTAAACGTTATAGCATGACAAACAAAGTCCCCTCCTTCCGCATGCGCGTCCCACTTACAGCCAGTTGGTTGCCATGGCGGGCTGGCTGGCCCATAGCAACAGGAGGAGGAGCGGTGCCGTCAGATGGACCGCGGAGACGCTTGGCATCGGACTGGCCGGCCGGCGCTCCCTCAGGTCAGGCGGGGTATCGCGCGGGACAGCGCGTCCGTCCTTCCGTCCCAACGTCCGTCCGCTCTATGTTCCTGCTCCTGAACCTGGGCTTGAGCCCCTCATAGCTCCGAAACACAGCAAACTTGTTTTTTTTTTTTTTAAGTAATGTTGTAGTCGTAGCCTATTACAAATTTGGCTAAATATTTTGATTAAAATATTTGTTGTCCGAATAAGACGATTAAAAAGGTTGGATATAAATTCAACACAATGATAATCAGTCTGCTTGCATATAGGATGAAGGATATTGAAGAATATTTTTTATTGAGAGATTAAAATTTGAAATATTTGTGCAATTGTGGGCCTTGCAAAATGATTAGTCAATTATTAAAAATAATATAAAATAATTTTATTATCAATTAGCAGTTGTGCCATTTTTTTTTTAGATATTTTTTAGGGGAATACAATTTTTTAAATCTTAACTGTGTTTCCCTCTAATACAGGGAAATGCATGAAAAAAGAAAATTAAAAAAAATCTACATTAAAAAATATATAGTTTAAAAAAAATTTATTTGAGAAAAAAATCATTAAAATATTTTTTTAAATACAGAATTTTATTATTTATTGTTGCATTTTTTTTTAAAATGGAAGGAAAAACATTTTTAACGTCCTTTTTTATTTGAATTCTCTGCAGATTAAAATACTGCAGATTACTGGGATAAATTCAATAGTTTATTCATGAATATTTAAAAAATGTATTGTAAATATTTATATAAATTATTATTGTGAATATTTAAAAAATGTATTGTAAAATACATGTACAAACAATATGTGTGTATATTTTTTTATTTACATTTTTTTACAAGAATATATATGAGCAAATATTTGCAGTATTGTTTTTACTGCTGAATATTTGAATCTAAAGGGACATTTTTAAAATGTAATAATATAATCATACAATATTTGCTCTTACCAGTCTGTGGCGGTGTGGTATCCAGTTTAATATTTGCAGATCAAAGCGAAATTTAATCCAAGTTCTATTTCTTGGGTCACCTTCCTCTCAGCATGCTCGTGTGGATCTTTTCCACAAATTGCATGCGGGTTCATCAGACTCCTCCCCCCCTTTCCCTTAAAAAAAAAAAAACAAGTAAAAAGTCCACGTGTCGACTTAAACGCAACAAAACACGAGGGCTCTTCCGTTAAACAAGAAGTGAACTTTCACACTTCCGGAAGCATCTACGAAGAAACGCTCGGGAGCGCTGGGCAGTGCCGCAAAGTCCGATTGGGTTTGAAGTGGCCACTGATGGCTTTTAAAGAGGCGGCCCGACCGAGGGTGGGATCCGGGGTGTGGGAGCGATGGGCGGGATGGGGAGGGGGGGGGGTCACCTCCAGTCCTATGCAGTGTATAAAAGCTCTTTATTGGTGCTGCGTGAAAGGGATTTGTTTACCTGTGCATGCCACGCAAAACTCTTTTACACAATTAGCTCGCGCGCAATTAAACGCCTCACTTCAATCGGATCCTTATTTCCAGCGCACGTTTCGTACGTTCACACAGTTAGCCGCTTTCAACAAGGAGGAAAGTGAATCTTTTGTTTAGCATTTATTCTGCCGCTTGCCGTCCACGGAAAATAGCACGTGCTGAAAGCTCGGGTAACGACCAATCACAGCTGAGCTTGTCACATGATTAACAGGTGAGCCGTGACGGATTGGTCCCCGAGCCTTAAGCGCTGGTGACAGTAAGTGGGAAATTTTTAAAAAGTGAAAAATTAATAATCAAATTAATTATCGACAAAATATGACATTTTCTGCATAAAGTGGTTATACAAAGTGGGTGTTTCATTAAAAGTCAAGAAATACGTTTCTAAAATGTCACTGAAAGATTTTTTTTCACACTATCAGTATGAGTAAAAAATTCTCTATTGTATTGATACTACTTGTATTTTTACATGTTTTCCCCAAAATATTTCTTAGAAATATTCAATAGTTTATTCATGAAATTTAATAAAAATATTCTTGTGAAATAAAATAAATAATAAAAACATTCTCGTGAAAAATGTGTTATTAAAGAAAACATAAGTATTTTTTACGAAATTTCCTTAGAAAAAAATCTTAAAAATATTCAATAGTTTGTTTAATATGTTTAAAATAAGTATTTTTTTAGTTATTGATCTGTTTATTTCAAAACATTTTGAATACAACTCAAAATGGCTTCATGTTCCAATCAATTTGCTCTTAATTTGAATACAAATGAAAAACAATGATTATTACCCTCAAAATATCATGCTGGAATTTTTTTTTTTTTAAACTTGTGTCGGATATTTTATATTATTTATATTCTACCCCAAACTATTTGCTTTAGCTGCAAGCTGTATTCATTTCTGTTTTTATTTATGAACCTTTGGAGTACATAAGCCAGTCCGTCCAAACAATGACACGGCACCGGCGCTTCCTCCCCATACAGTAGCGGCGCGTTGGAGCGCAGCTTAGCGAATGTTTAATTTTCCCAAACTTTGTCGCTCTTTTTACGAGTTTCCCCGCGTCCCCACCTTCCCGCCTCGTTATGCTCCCCCCCCCCCCCTTCAGCGCCGCCCCCCGCCCCTCCCTCTCTCCCGCTCCCCTATATTGTCTTGGAAGAAGGGGTGACATTTAGACAAGGGGAGGAAAACACAGTGCCGACAAATATTGGAACTGAGGCAAATAAATCAGGGCGGATAGCAGGGAAAAAGAGGGCACAGGGAGGGACACAGGCGGCCCGTGCGACGCCGCTCCATTTACATTGGCCGCGGGGAAGGGGCCGTAAAGCAACGCTTGACAACGCTATTTAGCCATGTGACTCGCAAAATTACTTCTCCTCGGCCGTGAAGCCCTCGGGGATTTCAAATGCTTTTTCGGCTTGTCTTTTACATATTTTGGGTGGATACTTTTTCCTTTTTTTTTTTAAGAGGGGGATGGGCAGTCTGCGTTTTTGTGGAATTTTGTGTTTTATTTTTATCTTATTTTTTCTAAATTTTTTCTGGTGGTACAAGTTCGAAACGGGATCAGATTTATTCAAGGATCGTATTTTGCGCGTTATAAGGCGCACCGAAAAGCCTTGGAATTTTTTTCCAAAGCTGACAGTGCGCCTTATAGTCCGGGGCATTTTATACAACGCATAAACCGAGAGTTTTCATTTTTGGGGGACGGAAAAATAACGTAATTCTTCATTTTTGTGCCTATGCATTTCAGTTGTGAACGTATTTTTTACAATTAAAATTGGTGACACCCTTTTTGAAATTTTGATATGCTTTATTATGCTCCAATTTTGCAAAGTTTTAGAAAAGAAAGTGCAATTTTATCAAATAAATCCAAAAACTGTTTTAATGAACAAAACACCATTTTTTGTAGAGGTTTATCCTCTACACCAGTGATTTTCAAACTTTTTTGGCCACCGCCCCCTTCACCGCCGGGCCAAAATGCCAACGCCCCCTCTTTACCCCTTTCCAACGAACGCTAGAACGACTATATTGCTAAATGTCTCAAGAATTGGTTGATTCATCAATCACAAACAGTTTGAAGACTAAAAAAAACAATTTTAATAAACAAAAAAGGTTATCATTTATTCTTCAATTACAACACCTTGAACTGAACTTGAAATAAATTGTAAAACTGAACGAGTAACCATTAACAACTGTCCTGCCTAATGAGATGGGTGGGTTTGGTGCATTGCAATCAGACTGTCAACATCAGGATGAAGGTTTGTCAGGAGCAGTCTCAGATCACCGCGCTCTGTGATGTTAAGTTTGTTTCTTTGTTTGGTGAGGAGCCTTGTCACAGCGCTGAACCCCCTTTCAACCAGGTAGGAAGTCGGAAAAGCAATGAAAAACAACTTGATGGCTTTCCATAGGGTTGGATAGCGTTTTGGGATCGCTGTTTGCATCCAAAAGGCTTGGTAAGAGGTTTTGAACTTTGGTTTCAGATCCTCATCATTTTGCAAACTTACAAGTTCCTCTTCTAGATGGGTTGGCACTTCTGTGCTGGGTTCAGTGAACGGATCGATCACCCAATCAGGGATTTCAAGAGAAAATATGTCGTTAAATCTGACTGACATATCTCTGTAGAGTTCTGCTAAATGAGCGCAGTACACGGCAATGTCATCGTCCTTCACTCCCGTTTCCTTCTCCAAGTTAGACAAACAAGGAAACTGACGGAATTCGCGTCGTCCAAGGTTTCTGCTGTAGAGCTGTAATTTTGAGAGGAATGCTGAGAGGACGGACTTGGCTTTGATTAACGAAGTCTCATCACCTTGCAGCTGCAAATTCACTTCATTGAATTTGTAAAACATTTCAGTGAGGTAAGCAATATCTGTCTTACTCGATTTCAGTTTGTCGTAAAGCTCAGGATTGGGTTCTTGAAAAAAATCCAGAACACTGTTAAACAGTGTGTAAAACCTTTTTAAACAGTTACCTTTTGACAACCACCTAACTTCTGTATGGAGAAGCAGGCATTGAAAATCTTCGTCATTTTCAATACACAGCTGATGGAACAGTCGAGAATTGAGAGCATTTGCTTTGATTTTGTTGACTGCAGTAATCACAATAGATAAGGATTTATTTAGCTTCTCACTCAAATTCTTTGCCACTAAGTGTTGTCGATGGATCACACAGTGAACTGTGAGGACTTCCGGAACAGCTTTCTTCAAATAACTTAGAAATCCACGGTGGCGACCAACCATGGACGGGGCGCCATCTGTAGCACATGAGATGATGTTTATAAGTGGAATGCTTTTTCCCTGGAAATAGTCCTCCACAGCTCGGTACAGTGATTCTCCTTTGGTATCTGTTTCCAGGAGACGTGCAAACAATAATTCGTGACACAAAGATCCATCCTTGATGAAGCGTACATATGCAAGAAGTAGTGATTGATTTCCCGGAAGAGTGGATTCGTCCAATTGCAAACTAAACTCAGTTGTCATCAACATCTTACAGAGAGTCTCTTCGACGTTTTCAGCCATTTTGTCCACTCTTCGTTGAACTGAGTTGTCACTGAGAGGAATCGATTTTATGATTTGTTCAGGAGATTTGTGCAAAACTGTTTTAATAACCTCTTTAACTGCAGGCAGAATCAAGTCTTCTCCGATAGTGTGGGACTTGCCGGCTTTCGCTATCAGCAAAGAAATGTTGTAAGAAGCCTTCAGACCGTCATCTGAATTTTTCGATGAGGAAATAAACATATTCATTGTTTTTCGCTTCAGAAATTGATCTCGAAGAGTTTGAAAGAACGCCAATGTTTTACCGGATTTATTGGGATGAATCTTCTGTAAATGTTCGAGGAGCCTAGACGGCTTCATTGCTTCATTTGAAAAGTTTTTCTCACAAACCAAGCACATGGGTTGTTGCGGATTGGTCGGTGATTGTATAAATCCATACTTCAAGTACTCTACAGAGTATTGCCTGCACTTCTTTTTCGATGTTCCTGAAGCTGCCATGGTTATCCCTGAAAAAAATGCAAACTGTTTTTAGAGCCAAAAAATTTCGTTTTTAGATAGCATTGAGCTTACCGTCTAAAATGATTTCTGTCGTGATGATGAGAAAATCGCGCACGTATAGTTGCTTTCTGGCAGCTATAAAAACTGACTTGCATCTGGAGAGAAGCTTAAATAAATAGAAGACAGGCGCCTCAGATATTATTCGCTAATTTCGTTTCTTTAAATAGACCAATGCGCAGTTCACCTCGAATCATAAAAATTGATAGCTGATGCATTAAGCCGGTCGCTGTGCGCATACGTCTGTGGTTAAGCGTTGCCGGCGCGCTATTGTGTGCTCCTCTGCGGCTGACTGGATGGTGGTGGTTTCCCCAGTCGCCTGCATCGACGATAAACTCGCGACAGTTAGTGATATACGGTATATGCGCGCTGCTCGTGAGCGCTCGAGCAGACAACGTTTCTTGTTTCAATAAAGCTTGTTTTTTGTCGACTTTTTATTACAGACAATCAATTTTTCCGGTCTTTCTACAAACACCAACGTCACATTTCAATGTAATTGCTCAATCGCCCCCCTTCACTATTTCAACGCCCCCCATTCGCCTGTTTATTCGTCAGCGCCCCCCTGAAAGTTCACACCACCCCCCGAGGGGCGGTACCGCCCACTTTGAAAACCACTGCTCTACACCAAATACATCTTTACAGTTATATAGATGTATTTTTTTCAACATTTTGACCCAATATTTTCAGTAAAAGGGAAGATATTGGTGCAATAATAATAATTAAAAAAAAACTCTCCAACTTGACTTCTATTTCTTTCAGCATGCATTTAATGAAAAAACATTTGCATTCAGAGCAAAAGGTCCAGAATATTTTAAATCTAAAATCCTCTGAAACTAGGGTTTGAAGTGCCCACTGATGGCTTTTAAAATACATTTTAAAATTGATTTACAGGCCATCAAAAAAAAAAAGGCCATTGTAAATATTTGTCAAAATGTCAAAGAAGATTTACTCGGTCACGTGTTGTTTTCCGAGAGTGTCAGTCGTTGGTGTCGGCCGCCTCTAGAAGTACTCGACACCTAAAAAAATAAGGCCAAAATCATTCTGATACTGATACCTGAGCCACTGCATTTTATATTAACTCATTCAATGCCAGGGACGTATTTTCACGTCTTTTAAGAGTCTGGACATCCCGGATACTTAAGTATTAAATTGATACTTAAGTACATTGAGGACATTAAAAAAATAAGTCCAAAATCATCCTGATACTGATACCTGAGCCACTGCATTTCATATTAACTCATTCAATGCCGGGGACGTATTTTCACGTCTTTTAAGAGTCTGGACATCGCTGATACTTAAGTATTAAATTGATACTTAAGTACATTGAGGACATTCATTTCCAGACACTTAAGTATCTGGGATTGAATGTCCGGACTCTTTAAAAACCGTGAAAATACGTCCCTGGCATCGAATGAGTTAAGTTGTCCTTCAATAGTAAATATTACTGCTTCATTAGTAATCTATTACTTACATATTACTTTATTTTTTAAGTGACCTGTTTTGCTAATAATTTACTCATTCAGTGCAAGCCATTTCCCATCGTTCTGCTAACACTTAAATAAACACACAAATATAATAGACAAGGATTTTTTACCTTTTTTTTTTAAATATATAAATTTAAAAAGTCTACGGAGCTAGCAGTCTTTCTGCCCATCTATACACAGTAGGGTGAATATAAAAAGTCTACACCCCCCTGTTCAAATGCCAGGGATGCAATTTTGTTCTGGCCCACCAATCAGGGTGCAGGAAAACGCCGACATCATCAAGGGCCGTCTCTCTGGAGCCCGGGAGGCCGGATTGCGAATCTGATTGGTTAAAGTCCCGTTGTTAAAATACTTGGCCAGTATTACCGAGTCTAAAGGTCCCGAAATAAACGGCTACAATCTAATGGAACAAATATTAGAATTCGGGTTGCAAATCAAAGCTTGGGATGGTTTTTCCAGCGGCGGCGGCGGCGGCGGCGGCCTTGCTGACCCCAAACGCTCACCAATGATAAACCATCAGTATTTGCTTTCTTCTGACATAGGCGGTTTAAATCCCGGGATTTTATGGATTTATCAAGCGTAGACCAGCCAACAAAGCCAAAAGGGCTCGCCGGGCCTTATTTACGAGCCGGGGGGGTCGGGGCTCATTTGCTTGAATCAGTCGGGTGCGCCGCCGCCATCAAACATTCGCCGACGTCGCCGCGCCCGTCCTCGCCGCGAACCCCGTGACACCCGCTTCCTGAGTCTTCCGCCCCCTCTTTTTTCTCCTCCCCCCCCCGTCGTGTCATATTCCTCCTTTGTGTGCCCCCCCCCCCTCCCCGCTTTCTCCCGATGACGTCTTCTTCCGCAGTCGCCCACGGCAACGCCATGGTGATGAGCGGCCCGCTGTCACGTCCGGCGCCTCCGTTATGTTCGTCCCCTTCCTTCGCTCTCCGCTCGTAAATAACTTGATCCCTCTTTTTTTTTTTCTTACACATCATTCCTGCAGTATTTTAGCCTGCGCTGGACTGTAAGCCGCAGGCGGTAAGATCAAGGTCAAAGGTCAAAGTGTTTATTTTTATGTGCACTGCATAGAAACAGGTTCTGCGCAATTCAATTCTTACTTTGCTGTCGAAGCAAATAGGGTAAAACAATTTGGAATAAATTGATTCTTGTTGCAATTAATTTGCTCTTAATTCGAAAAGAAAATGTACTGGTCCTGCCACTGCATTAAGGTATACATTTTTTTGCAAAGGGATCTTCACAACACAATTTAGCAATACACTTTTTCTTGTTGCAATTAATTTTCTCTTCATTTGAAAAGAAAAAAGCACTTTTCCTGTCTTGGCATTAAGAGATACAGTCTTTGCAATGGACTTGTCATAACACAATTCAGAAAACAATCGTTTCTTGTTCCAACTAATTTGCTCTTAATTTGAAAAGAAGAAAGCGCTTTCCCTGTCTTGGCATTAAGACACACAGTCTTTGCAAAAGACTTGTTAAAACACAATTTGGCAAATAAATTGCTTCTTGTTCCAATTAATTTGCTCTTAATTTGAAAAGGGCATGTACTGTTCCTGTCACTGCATTAAAAACCATTAATTAGGTCAAATTAAATCAGCTCTTTTCTTACTCATCCCTTCATTTGGGAACTGCTGCTATGTGAAACCTTGAATCTAAACTTCAGGCCAAATGAATACCAAACCAGGGTCAGAAAAGTGAAAAATGATTGGAAAAGTTGATTAGCTCAGTGGTCAAAGCTAGCTTTTTTCTCTCTCATTTGCATTAACCAGTCAAAGCTAGCAGCGAGCCATCACTTCCTGCCGTGGGAAATTTAACTTGCACAAAAAGGACAACAGATTACATTCAACATTAATGTCGATTTCCTTAATGACCGCGAACATACAATTTCGTTTTGCGGTGTTTACGAGAAAAATGAAGTTCAATTGCATAAACAAACACAAAGTAAAAGGAAGTCAAGCAGTCCGTAGCGACCTCGCGGGACAACAAATTGACACCAGGGCTAGCAAGTACGAGGCAGCCTGACCACCGACGCCTCCGTTCGTTTCTGTTACAGTGATAATCGTTTTAATATACCAACACGAACAGCCCCCCCCCCCCCCCCCATTTTCACCCCCCCCCCCCCCCTCTCGCGCATGTCACCTTCACCTGCTACCTACGCATCATAAGATCACTGCGTCGCGCGCGAGCGCGCTCCCGCCGACAAAGAGCCGTGTGGCGGGGTATGAATATTATGGGATGGCGGCCGTGTTGTTAGGCAGGGAAAAGTGCACAGTGGCGGAGGGGGGTTGGGGGGCTCGTGCGTGAGAAGCGAAGGAAGACGGCTGAGATGCCAGGGGGAGGCGGACGGAGAGTTGCACGTGGCCTTTGTTGCTAGGCCAAGTGCGCGCACTCCTACCGGATGATGGGAAAAACCTGACAAAAAACGCTAATTACGGTGGAACCTCAGTTTGCGGACACTGTTTACTAACAGTTTATCAACATTCTTGTGGGTGTGGAAGAAAAAAAATGGCCGCCATATCAGGCCTCGTGGTAACAACAGGGAGGGTAAACAAGCTAAGATCCGCTAGCAAACTCACCTATTTCATCAACACACATTCAGGTTTCACCTCCAGTAGATCTTCGATTTAACAATAACAATAATAATACCCCAACTAGTGTAAACATTACATTGTGATTAATATTGCTTTTGTGGAATATGAATTAAAAAGCTAAATTTTGCCGCTCAATTTCTATTCCATGAATGCAATATTAATCAGAAAATCATAAATAAACTACATAGAAGATGTAAAGAAATCTACATGTGGGTGACTTCTCCTTTAACGCACAGAAAAAAGTGAAGTTGCCTCCAAACGCCCTTTTGTACAGTTGTAACAGTCGCACAGAGCAGGCTAACGGACGTGGCGACCTGGTGGCCATGATGGTAGGGGCAACATTCACATCAAAGGCAATAATGGACATACGTAGCAGCCATGTTATCAGGGGCACAGTTCCAACACAGATGTTGGAATGCATGGGCATTACCTTGCATCGGTGTAGCATAGAGCTGGCTAACAGATGTGCTGACCTGGCAGCCATTTTGCCAGGGGCAACTTTCCCATCAAAGACAATACATTGACATAAGTCGTGGCCATGTTAGCAGGGGCGACTGTCACACTACAGATAATGGAAACCATAGGCATTACTTAGCATCTCTGTAGCATAGGATAGGCTAACAGACATGCTGACCTGGCCGCCATGTTAGCAAGGGCAACAGTTACAACAAAGGTTATGGAAAGCATGAACATTAGCATAGGGTCACTGTAATTTGAGAGAGATAAAAATGCACTCTTCTAAATAAATATCGCAAACATATATCAGCCGAATGCTTTCTGTATCATATGTTAGCGACTGATTAGCTGCTAACTTCCACCACTCCCAATCACAGTCAAGCCCTTTCGCTACATCATCTTGAGACGTTTACCATCCACCTCTTGCCCTCTCATCAGTGACTATTCAATGGAAAATGTTGCCCTTTAGGGGAGCAAAATATTAAGTGATTGGATCCAAACATTATATTACTGCAATTCACATTTTCAACTATTCAATTGAACGCGATACAAGGGCGAAATAATCAAAATCGCATCATCATCAGTAAAATCACAGAACAGAGAAAATAATTCTATTAAAAAGCTGACGGCACATTCACTCATACACAACTTGTCAGAAAAACAAATGTCGTTTTGATATGATGTAGCGCTACTGCTCCACTATTTTTTTCTGTACGGTCAGGCCTCAGCTATAGGCACATTTTTGCTGAACATTTTTCATGAGGCTTTTACAGACATGTTGGAATTTAGAGTTGTGTACCTTCAGTGCAGTCCCCAATTATTTGTAAAGTCAACATCATTCCCAGATAGCAGAAGTTCGCTAGCCTGCGTTAAATGCTAGCCTTAAGCTAGCAGACTTTTGTTCATGAAATAAAATTTGTTTGAATCTTGTGGTGTTAAAATTGTGTTTTGTTTGATTCTCTTTCGTTTAATGTGTCAGTTTCACAGTAAAGCGTGACAAAATAATTTTGGGGGGAAAAGGCCAGCGACACGCTGACGCTTCAACTTTATAAAATATGTTTCAGTATAGGTGTGGGAAGGGGAAAACTAGATAAGAATGATCCTAAATGAGCACATATGTGAAGAAAATGGGAACCACACAGATTTTTCCAGTTTAGGCTTCCTCAAACCCTGGGAAGAAGTTAATACGCAGCGGCGATGGGCTTTCCCGCACTTTGAGTGGACTTTGAAGGCAGCGTGTGTGTTTTAGAGCTGACCTTGTTGCCCCTGGGACAAACTCAAACTGATCACAAGTAGACACGCAGGTGGACACCCCTTTTACACAAAACACTAATTATTTTATTGGTCACCCCAAGTTGACGCTCGTTCAGCGACTATTATGGGCTGTCACCAGTGGGGTTCGGCCTACCTCCAGAGACCATGTTCACTCTCCCATTTCCTTGTCGTTTGAAGGTGTAGTATATTATGGGATGTAGCTCGTTCTGAGTATTATGGTCTGGCGAAGCACGCATGGGCGGAAGGAGGGGGGGGTCGCCATAACAACGAGGTGGCTCCGAGGGCCTGAGCATGCATGTCTTGGAGTGGTAACGTGCGCGTGAATGCGTGCGAGTGAACGCGCGTGCATGCGGAAAGGGTGGGGGTGGGGTGTGAGTATTATGGTCTGTCGGTTGCGAGGTAACCATGCAGAGTCCTGCGCGCGTGTGGGAGGGGAGGGGGGGATTATTATGGGATGTCTGGCCCCCTTTGTGTGCTCGCGAGGATGTTAGCTAAGCTCTGAGGCTGGGGGGAGAGGACAGTGGACGGTGTTTTCGGGTTTTTGTTTCGCCACCCCGAATGAATGAACGCTAAATTGATACTAAAACGAGCCGAGTTGTGCGAATACGCGCGGAAGAGAGAGCTTCACTTCGACCTGGGACCGCACACGCACGCCGGAGCAAGTTTCCAAGGTATCAAGGAAGGCCTTTTTTTCGGCTTCCAACTTTCCATTGCCGTGTTCCAACTTGCTCGTGTCAAGTGTTTTGTCTTTATCAATTAGCAAACTTGTTTGATATTGTAAACATTGCATTTTCGCCCTCCCCCCTCCCCCTCGGACAGTACACCCATCTCGGTCCACTCTCCGGCAGTCCCACGTCATTTTTCCCTCCTCCCTCGCCGAGCGACTGAAGAGCGAGAGCTTTAACGAGGGATTAATTCGAGCGAGGAGGTGGGGGGGGACACTGGAGACATGTCAGGCAGCGACGATGACAGGGACGACTTCGGGGCCGCTGAGGAGCACTCTCTACTCCACGGTAAGGTCTAACCACCTCCGCCGTTCCTGTTTTTGACCGGGGGTGTGTTGGGGGGGGAGGAGGGGGGGGGGGGGTGCTTTCAAAGCGAGGCTAACGCTAGCCCGTACTAGCTTGGCGTCGGTCGCGATAGGTTACTTAAGCTAACTTCACGTGCAGGTGTCCCCCCCTCCTTTTCCTTATTTACAATTTTGACGCGCGCTTTCGCCGAGGGGGGGTACTGTCAAAGTTGTGCCCCCCATAAATTGAAGAAAATCCCACAAGTTGTTCAACACTAGTGTTTCGTGCCACACGATAGGCGTGCACGCGGATTTGTGTGTGCACGCCACTCTGTGCACGCGCCCCCACCCCCTCCTCCCCTCCCCTCCCCTCCCCTCCCCTCTCCTCCCCTCCCCTCCCCTCCCCTCCCCTCTCCTCCCCTCCCCTCTCCTTCCTCTTCTTCCACTCTCGAGTCTGCAGTGGCGTGCGCCTGCGCTAGACCCCCCCCCCCAACACATACACCACACACACATACTTCCTCCAAATAGACGATAAACGTGTGAATGAAAAAGAGTGCCAAGCATTTTGAGTGTCACCTCCAGATGACAACGAAGCCGAGGACGTCATGTCAGATGTGGAAGAGGCCCCCAAGTCCAAGAAGAAGAAGAAAGCCAAGAAAAGCAACAGGGAGAGTAGAAGCAACAAGAGACAGAGAGCCATAAGAGAGGTGAGTTTTATGTCACTTGATTTCAACGTGCACACACTCGCCCTTAAACGCTCCCACGTTTGACAGAAGGAAGTACTTGATTTGACAGAAGGAAGTACTTGAGGACCGTGTTTACGAACTATTGAATTGAACTTGGTGAAATGGCCACAAAATACTTTTTGCTTTTTTCAGTCATTCTAGACCAGAGGTGTCCAAAATTCAGTCCTTGAGGGGCGCTACCCTTCTCTCTTTTTTGTTTCTTTCTCCCATCACATCTGATTCAAATGATCATCAGCAAACTGAGCAGAAGCCTGATAATGATCCTAATTATTTGGAATCAGATGTATTGGAGGATGGAAGCTTAGTGCAGCCTCGTTGTTGACAACAAAGAGACAGGCAGCGCTTGACAAAAGTGCTTTTTGCCATATCATGTGCAAACATTCTATAACGGATGCATACTATATCAAATTGGAGGTACGGTATATAGTGTCATTTGAATGAATGTTATTCAAACACAGATATGAGGAATATATTGGTCTGTTTTGAGTTATGTGGTCACAAGTCAACCCCCTCTGATATGGGGCTTGAAAATGAGTGGGGGGGGCCTTGACTTGTACATGTAGAAGTACAGTAAGTAGCAAATTTAAGATGTGATTACAAATCAATGGACAATGTTGAGGAATTTTATGAAATGAGGAGTAATGGCAAGTTTTCTTTATTTCTTAGTCCGCTCCATTTTTAAAATTAGGGCAGCCATCCCTCACTAAGCATGATGTAGTTGTTGTGACAACACTTGATCATGTAATTTCAACGCCGTTTCATCACAAACAGGAGTTGCCACTGAGCTCTCCCGAGCACCAGTTCGGAGGGGAGGGAGCAGACAGGGACCCGGATGAAGGAGGCCTGCACTCGGACAGTGACGGAAGCGATTATGCCCCGGGGAGGAAAAAGAAGAAACGCTCCAGCTCCACCAAAGACAAGAAGAAATCCACTGCATCTTCGGAGAAAGGAGGCCCGTCCAAAAGCAAACGCAAAGATCCGGAGCCGGACGACGACGAAGATGACGATGAGGATTGCCAGGTAAAGCAGGAATTTTCACACGGCGGGGGCCGTAACGGCGCGTGAACTCCCACTGAGATTCATGCCTTTCTTTCGTGTGCTCCCGCTACCTCAGCCGAAAAGCTCCTCCCAGATGCTGGAGGCCTGGGGCATGAAAGACATCGACCATGTCTTTACCCAGGAAGACTACAACTCTCTCACCAACTACAAGGCCTTCAGTCAGTTTGTCAGGTGGGAAAACTTTGCAGTTTGACCTGTTATTTTTTTGTGTTGGTCAATGTTGGCTCATAGTATTATATTGGACAGTATACAGCAGGCATGTCCAAACCCGCTCCTCGAGGCCTGCTCTTCTCAATACCCCAAAAGCTGAACATTTATATAAAATGGCTCCTTAAGTTAACAGTTAGAAATCAATCTATTATTGGCAGTCTGTTTTTTTTTTTTTTTTTTTTAACAAGCCAATTCATCAAAAATCGCCTTGTTCCATCTCTAATTGTCATTAGTAGAAACGGCTTATAAACTCCTTTGATAAATTGATGCCCTGGAAAACTAGTTGACATTTGTTGTTCTTTTCAGGCCCTTGATTGCAGCTAAGAACCCCAAAATCGCCGTGTCCAAGATGATGACTTTAATGATGGCCAAATGGAGAGAGTTTAGCACAAACAACCCCCATAAGGTATGACGTCGAATCCATTAAGATGATGAGAGAATTAAGCTTTCCTCAATCCTGACTGGGTGCCTCCTTTGCAGGGCTCCTCGTCCGCCAATGCAGCTTTGGCAGCCGCCAACGTGGCTGCAGCGGTGGAAAACATGGTGGTGGGCGGGACGGACAAAGTGGCCGACGGCGGTACTGCACCCCCTGACGCCTCTGCCCCCGCTGCTCAGACACCACCCGCTGCCCCAGCGGTAGCTGCGCCGCCACCACCTCTCCGCAAGGCGAAAACCAAAGAAGGCAAAGGTAACTTACACGAAGGAATCTTTCACTTATTCCCTCTGTACATGTATGAATTAGGGATAGACCGATTATATGCATCTATTTGGCGTTTTGACAAATATCGGTATCGACTGATGGCTGATTGTAAATCACTTACTCCTGTATTAACTTCCGGGAACTATTTTTTTAAATTTTCAGTCAAGTTCATAAGAATTTACAGTTCAGCAAATCATTTGAGTTTTTTGACATGTTGATGACTCTGGGAGAAAACAAATATGTTGTCAAAAAAGTTCAAAATGAAGAAACAAAACAAATAAATATGCAAACCTGAAAAGTTGTTAAATTAAGATATGCTTAAAGATGTATTAAAAAGAAATGTATATCTATCATATATATCATATCTGTCTATCTCTAATTTTTATATAATGCATAAGGAGAGGTTCATTCAATAATGACTTTCTTTATTTCACTCTCAGGTCCAAATGCTCGTAAAAAGTCCAAGCCTAAAGTTCCACCAAAGCCCAAACCCAAGAAGGTGGCTCCGCTAAAGATCAAACTGGGAGGCCTGAACAACAAGAGGAAGCGCTCCTCTGTAAGATTTTTTTTTTTTGCTCTGCCTTTTTGCCATTGTCAGTTTTCGAACGTGTGGCTGCACTCTCAATCAGAGCGACGAGGACGAGCCAGATGTGGACAGCGACTTTGACGAAAGCAACTTCTCAGTGTCCGAGGGCTCCAATCGCAGCAGCCGCAACAAGAAGAAGTCCAAGAGCGCCAAGAAAAAGAAGAAAGGTTCCGTGTGAAACAATTTTCTTTCTTTTTGTTCATGACTCCGAATGCTAGCTCACATGTCCGCTCGCTTCCTTTCCCAGTGGAGACTGAGGACGGCGACGGCTATGAGACAGATCACCAGGACTACTGTGAGGTGTGCCAGCAGGGAGGCGAGATCATCCTGTGCGACACCTGCCCCAGGGCTTATCACATGGTGTGCTTGGACCCTGACATGGAGAAGGCACCCGAGGGCAAATGGAGCTGCCCGCACTGCGTGAGTACAAACGGCTGTCTTGATGCCGATTTTTGACAAGCAAACAAGATGTGTTTGATGTCATTAAAATGAACCTGTAATAGTCTTTTCGCATGCCATGTCCAATGCTAAAACTTACAATAACTCATCTAAAACTAAGCATTTTTGGGGGAAAACACCCCACAAAGGTTAAAACCTGCCCTGAGCTAGTTAAAACTATGAAAAAGAAAAAACACACATAGTATAAACTAACTATAATGAAAGTTCCCAATGTATACTAACCCGAATCCCCACCTCTGCCTTTGATGGCGATATCAGGAAAAAGAGGGCATCCAGTGGGAGGCCAGGGAGGACCTCTCCGACGCCGAAGTGGACGACGATGACGACAGGCAGGACGATGGTGCAGAGGAAGAGGACGACCACCACATCGAATACTGCAGGGTGTGCAAGGACGGAGGAGAGCTTCTCTGCTGCGACACTTGCCCCTCGTCCTATCACATCCACTGTCTCAACCCACCCCTCCCAGAGATTCCCAACGGCGAGTGGATCTGCCCCCGCTGCAAGGTAGCCACTAAGGTGTCTTGTGATTAGAAAGCACAAGAGCAACGCTGACTTTCTGTCCTCGTCTCGATAGTGTCCGCCAATGAAGGGTAAAGTTCAGAAAGTTATAACTTGGCGTTGGGGAGAGCTGCCTGCCCCCACGCCCGTCCCTCGGCCTGCTGACCTGCCCGCTGATGCTCCTGACCCCCCACCCTTGGTCGGCCGCAGGGAGAGAGAGTTCTTTGTCAAATGGTGCAATATGTCCTACTGGCACTGCTCATGGGTGCTGGAGCTACAGGTACATGCTTAACCCAGCGATTCTTGTTGTTCCTCAAATGCCACGCATTCTAACTTCACTACCTGTGGTCACCAGTTGGAGCTCAACTGCCAGGTGATGTTTCGCAACTACCAGAGGAAAACCGACATGGATGAGCCGCCGCCTGTGGACTTTGGCGGCGAGGGCGATGATGACAAGAGCACCAAGCGGAAGAACAAGGATCCGCTTTTTGTCCATATGGAGGGGGAGTTCTACCGCTATGGAGTCAAAATGGAGTGGCTGATGATACATCGCATCCTCAACCACAGGTAAACATCTTGGGGCATTGAATTAACTTTTGAAATAGCAGTGAAAGCAAAGGTTGATTTATTGGACACTATATTATTGTTTTAGCTTTATTGTTGCAACTTTCTATTTGAAAGAAAGCAAGATCAAGCGTTTAAAAGAACATTAAAGTATGAAACGGTATAAAAAAAAGAGTTCCCAAAGGAGATGCTGTCTAAATTTCTCACAATGTCATGCACTGACTTTACAGAAGAAAACCACTCTTATAGGATGAAATATCACAGCCCCCAAAAAATAGTGAACTCCACCGAGCTATTTGTTTATCTGAAGTCTTTGTCACTTTAACGAGCCTACAGATGGTCTCATCTTTCCATTTCAGTGTTGACAGAAAGGGCAACGTGCACTACCTGATTAAATGGCGAGATTTGGCCTACGACCAGTCAACATGGGAAAGCGAAGACATGGACATCCCAGAGTTTGACCTTTACAAGCAGACTTACTGGAATCACAGGTGTGCTGAAGCTCATGAGTTTTCTATTTCATAGACGTGAGTGCCATTTAACTTGAACATTTTTTCTTTTTCAAATAAACTAGAGAGTTGATGATTGGTGATGAGGGCAGACCTGGTAAGAAGCTGAAGAAGCCCGTGAAAATTAAGAAGACGGAGCGTCCACCTGCTAACCCAGTGGTAGACGTGAGTATTCCGGCATTTCTTATTTTTATGTTTGAAACTACTCAAATGTCTAGTTAGTGGCATTCATCGTTGTTTCTTTTTCTTCTTGCAGCCAACCATCAAGTTTGACCGGCAGCCCGACTACCTGGACAGCACTGGGGGCACTCTTCACCCTTACCAGCTGGAGGGCTTGAACTGGCTCAGGTTTTCTTGGGCTCAGGCCACTGACACCATCCTCGCGGATGAAATGGGCTTAGGCAAGACTGTCCAGACCGCGGTTTTCCTCTACTCTCTTTACAAGGAGGTGAGTGGAGAAAAGATGCACCATTCTCCAATATAGTTAGGATATGAGTTTTATTTTGTCCAGTCAGCTCTCCTCTGGCAATCAGTGTCAGTTGGGGGTATCAGACATGTGACGTATAGCAACATTGCCCATCAAAGGGGAGCAGCTCAAAGTCAGGAGCTTTATCCTAAAGGCAGGGCAAGACATTTACTTGCAAGTTGAATTTTAAATTTTGACACAGCTTTTTCCCCTCTGTCAGGGTCACTCCAAAGGTCCCTTCCTGGTTAGTGCCCCTCTGTCCACCATCATCAACTGGGAGAGAGAATTTGAGATGTGGGCCCCAGACATGTACGTGGTCACATATGTGGGTGACAAAGACAGCAGGGCCGTCATACGAGAGAACGAGTTCTCCTTTGAAGGGAATGCCATCCGCGGTGGGAAAAAGGCCTCCAAGATGAAGGTGACAAAATAACAGTGTATCGTCATCGAAATGAAACCGTTCGCTGTGGCCCGCGGCCCTAAAAGTTCTGTTATGTCCGCTCTGCAGAAAGACTCAACTGTTAAGTTTCATGTCCTGCTGACATCTTATGAGCTGATAACCATCGACCAGGCTGTTCTGGGCTCCATTGAATGGGCTTGTCTGGTGGTGGACGAGGCTCACAGGCTGAAAAACAACCAGTCCAAGGTGAGAACACACTGTTTTCCTCGTTTATTTATTAATTCGATATAAAGCTGGGCATTAAAATGGACTCAATGTTGTCCTTGGGCTAACTCGTACCCGCTGGCATATTTTTTTCCCCCCTTTTTGTTTTGGGAATGAACAAGACATCTGTTTCCACAATGGCTTTCATCTTGCTCCCTTTTCTTCTCTTTTCTGTGTAACTGCTCACCCCTCACTTCCACATAGAATAAAAAAAGGAGTTATCAACGAGGCGTCTTAGTTACTCAAATCTGCCATAAATTAATCTTATTGTCCTTTGCTCAGAAAAAAATATTGTTACTTTTGGTTGCGTTAATTTGTTTTCACATTGTAACGCTTGAAATGAAAATCATTACCTTTGCTAGCGCATTTGTTGTAGTTACTGATTAATTCTTTCCCCGCCGTCAGTTCTTCAGAGTATTGAACAACTATCCACTGCAGCACAAACTGCTGCTGACTGGCACCCCTCTTCAGAACAACCTGGAGGAGCTCTTCCACTTGCTTAACTTTCTGACTCCAGAGAGATTCAAGTCAGTACACCCCCAGCATGAGTGTGCCGCATGAGTGGCGTCGACACCCACGCGTGCCCTCATTTCGCTCAACCTTGTTTTCCTCCTGCATCCTTCACAGCAATTTGGAAGGGTTCTTGGAGGAATTTGCCGACATAGCCAAAGAGGACCAAATCAAGAAGCTGCACGACATGCTGGGACCGCACATGCTCAGGAGGCTGAAGGCTGATGTCTTCAAGCACATGCCATCCAAGACTGAGCTCATTGTCAGAGTGGAGCTTAGCCCCATGCAGAAGTCAGTCTTATGTTTTGAAGTCATCTGGACTACTATCAGGAAGCTATTTTATTAACGTATTTGTTTTTCATCTAGGAAGTACTACAAGTTTATCTTAACACGGAATTTCGAAGCCTTGAACACCCGCGGGGGAGGAAACCAAGTTTCGCTACTCAATGTGGTGATGGATCTGAAAAAGTGCTGCAATCATCCATACCTATTTCCTGCTGCTGCTACTGTACGCCCCATGTTTTTTTCTTTTTAAATGACTGCCTGGAACATGCATATATCATTATTCTTTTTTGTCCTTTCTCATGGCAGGAGGCTCCAAAACTTCCAAACGGCATGTATGAGGGCTTGGCTCTGACCAAGGCATCTGGAAAGCTTATGCTCCTGCACAAGATGATGAAGAAGCTGAAGGAAGGAGGTCACAGAGTGCTGGTTTTCTCCCAGATGACCAAAATGCTTGACCTGCTGGAAGATTTCCTGGAAAACGAAGGCTACAAATACGAGCGGATTGACGGCGGGGTTACCGGCAACATGCGGCAGGAGGCCATTGATCGCTTTAATGGTGATTATTTTATTCCTCGCATTATTGACTACTCAAATAGGGCCATCGATATATTTTAAAGTTCCGTGTCGGCCTTTCTTCAAATAGCTCCAGGTGCTCCCCAGTTTGCTTTCCTCCTCTCAACACGAGCTGGAGGTTTGGGCATCAATCTTGCATCCGCAGACACTGTTATCATCTATGACTCAGACTGGAATCCTCACAATGACATTCAGGTATGCCCCCCTCACCCAATATTTATACAGTGAGTTAATTAAACTGTTTAGCTCTTTTTGTACTAACGTTTGATCACAAGAGGCAGTTGATTCTTTAGAGTTATGCAACCAAATACATAAATAAATGACTTCACTTTCAATAAGGAAACGCACAAAGCAGGTCAAAATAAGACAAGAAAAAGTACAGTAAGTAATAAAATGCTCTGACATCAACGGATTATAAGACCTGAAGATCAAAGAAATATATTCTAAAAACTACAAAGGCTCCTACATGAATATTACATTAGCTATAGGTGGTTCTACATACACAATTTGTGGTTAAAATAGGCGTACAATATGTACTTATTAAAGTATTTTTCCTCCTAAGTTAAACTCTCTATAATAATGTAGCCTTTCCATCTTGTGGGCTTTTACCTGTTGCAAGTGGATCATGCCGTTGCTGGATACTGAAAGGAGAATAAGATTAGTTATATACTGACCAAGCTCAAACAATTTGTTACAGAATTTCTCCCAGAGGAAATAATGGAAAAATCAATAATAATTTGTCCTTTGAGGTTCCCATGGAGGTCAAAATAAAAGAAGTTGTCGTTTGAGAAGGGTTTGAACTGATGTGTGCGTGTGCTGCAGGCGTTCAGCAGAGCTCATCGAATTGGCCAGAACAGGAAGGTGATGATCTATCGCTTCGTGACCAAAGCATCCGTGGAGGAGAGGATCACGCAGGTGAAGTAAAATGGAAGGGGGAAAAAAAATCCTTATTACTGCGCAGTACTTCTGTATTGCTCATTTTCTCCCATTTTATCAGGTTGCAAAGAAAAAAATGATGCTCACCCACTTGGTTGTGCGACCCGGCCTCGGCTCCAAGACTGGTTCCATGTCCAAGCAGGAACTCGATGATATCCTCAAATTCGGAACCGAGGAGTTGTTTAAGGATGAGGCTGGAGAAGGTTGACACTCTTTTTAGTCTTGCATCTCTACCTATTGTAGTAATATGGTGAGTGTGATTTATACTTAATCTTCTCGTTTGTCCTGTGCTAAGGGGACAACAAAGAGGACGACAGCAGCGTGATCCACTACGATGACCAAGCCATTGATCGTTTGCTGGACCGGAACCAGGACGCCACAGATGACACTGAGATTCAGAGCATGAACGAATACCTCAGCTCCTTCAAAGTTGCCCAGTATGTGGTCAAAGATGAAGATGATGAGGTAAATATTACGTCAGTGTGAGAAGCGAACGAAAGGTGACGGTGGGGTGTTTAGGCAATGTTGATCACTGTTTCCTTTCAGGAGGAGGAAGTGGAGCGGGAAGTGATCAAACAGGAGGAAAGCGTTGACCCTGACTACTGGGAGAAGCTGCTTCGTCATCACTATGAGCAGCAGCAAGAAGACCTTGCCCGCAATCTGGGCAAAGGCAAAAGAACTAGAAAGCCAGTTAACTACAATGATGGGTCTCAGGAGGACCGAGGTATAAGACAGGGTACAGAAACATATAAATTGCAACCTCTTTCTGTGCTGTGCTGTGCTGTGCTGTGCTGGTGGTGTCATTTGTGTTTGTGTTGTTTGTATTCGTATTGCACCGTGAGTGCAATCATGGGAAGTCATTTAAGCATTTATTACATATTCTTAATATCCAGCTTAAGGCCTATGCACTAATAAGACAGTTCAGTGTATTTGTAGCATTGTGAGACAAATCCTTACTATGTGCTACAACTAGTGATGTGAAAGTCTACTAGTTGACATCAAGTGCTTCACTAGAAATACAAATACTGTACATGTTTAGTAGCTGACCTATCCTTATGCTGAATTGTTTTATTGGTGAGTACGAAGAACTTGTACATGGACAATAAGCTGGATACACGATACCAATTGAATGCTCAAATGATTTTCCATATACGTTGCATGAAAAGTGTAGTTTATTTTTTTTAGATTGTATATAGTTGGACATTTGTCTTTTAATAATGATTTAACATGTTCTATTTGAATTAAGAATCAGCTGTTTGTTTAAAAAGCTAAAGTTAAAAAAGCTTGGCAAAATATACCTTGCTAAAACAATGCACGTTTTCATCATTTTTAAGCCAAGGCATCTTTAATTATTATTGTGCATTTCATGCATTAGGTAACTCAATGCTTTACATAATTAAAAGTGTAATATTAAAAACTGTAGTGCATTTTCATCTCGACTAATAAATAGATTCAGACCAAGAATTAAGGAAGATCTTTCCTTTCGCCCTCTCTCAATCAGACTGGCAAGAGGATCAATCCGACAACCAGTCCGATTACTCAGTGGCGTCGGAAGAAGGTGACGAGGACTTTGACGAGCGCTCTGAAGGTACACCTGAACTCATCGCAGCTCTTCTGAGTTGTGTGTTGGCTTTGGCGCTGCAGGGCTCATCTGTCCGTTCTCTTCTCTGTAGAATTATCAAAGCACAGTGCCACCTCTTAGGTCAAACAATTACTTAAAATTATAAATACTATTCCTTCATAAATAACATCAAGACAAACACTTAAATAGAAATTAATGTGCTGCTCCTGCCACGGCATTAGAAAGCATTGTTAGGTTTGCTGATAGCTGCAGAAAGGAGAACTATTGTAGAGGCAATTTCTTTCTTTCCATTTTTAAGACCTTCGCGGTTCTACTGTTGCTAATTTAAGTTTCCACCTATCCATCTTAACACACTAAAACAAATTGTCTGATTAGATTGCCGATCTCTCCCTTACTAACAAGCTTCACAACCGCCCCCTCCCCACCCTGCAGATGTGCGTACCAATTCCGAGGCAAGCTACGACTGCTACGATTTAAGCTCAGAAAGGAGCGGAAGTTGTTCATGTATCACCTGCTTTGAGAGTACAAATGCAAGACAAGATGTAAAACGCGAGAGCAAACAGCTGGAAGAGAAGGTGGCAACGAATGCGCAGACTAAGGGGCAGAAAACCCTAGACACCTACCTCAACTTGGCCTATGTTTAAAAGACAAACTGTTTGTTGTACTCAGGTTGAGTTTGTTTACATGTTCACGTTAACTGTGTGCACTTTCCAATTGTTATATCATGTATCTACTGTAACCATTGTTCTCCTGAGTCAAGGAGTTTATTGTTACTGAAATTGCATTAAATGACACTGCTTTCAGTTGTAAGTGTCCTGAAAGCGCTTGTGCACCAAATGGCAACTATAGATGTAACGATGTGGCCAGAGAGAGAGAGGCACCTTCAGCACAAGGGTGCCGTTATTGTATGTAAGTCCTTTACCCTTACAGTGTAACCTCCAGGACCGCTCTATCTTACACAAACACAGCTTTGGTTCTAGCACGAGCATTTAATGTCAGTGTGACATGCGTGTTCTTTAGCATGAGATGTACTGATTGTGTTTGTACCTTCGCAGCAAACGCCCGCAGACCGAGCCGCAAAGGGTTAAGGAACGACCGGGACAAGCCTCTGCCGCCGCTATTGGCCCGCGTCGGAGGAAACATCGAGGTGAGTCCATATCTGTTGAGATGTTTTTGACTGATTTCTGACTTTGGCTCAAATGACCGGTCAGGTTCTGGGCTTCAACGCACGGCAGAGGAAGGCTTTCCTGAATGCAGTGATGCGTTATGGGATGCCTCCCCAGGATGCATTCACCAACCAGTGGCTTGTCAGAGATCTTCGAGGGAAGTCTGAGAAGGAATTCAAGTGAGGATATATTTTATTACCTTTTTTTCAGTAGGGTGGGCTGATGTGTTTTTTTTTTTTTTTTTAATTACCAGACCCGGTAGCGATTATTAGGGGTCAAAAAGGGAGATACTTGATATATTTGGAACTTAAAAGGGGTCATATTGATGTCAAAAATTAAAACACTGATGCTGAATGATTTTAAGCGTGTTTATTAATCATCTCTTTTCCCCCCTTCACATCAGCATTTAAAATTCTATCAAAATGGTCAGGGAGTTCATGACATCAGCTTGTTTAAAAAAATAGCTGCATGAAAACTAAGGTAACTTGTAGCTAGTAAATAGATCTTAAAGTCATATCTTAAATGTTAAGGTTTCACTCCTGTTTTAAATTCAAACAAAAACAAATGGTGTAGACTGGATTCGCTAACGTATACTAACATGTACTCCCTCTTTCTCCTCAGGGCTTACGTGTCTTTGTTTATGAGGCACCTGTGTGAGCCGGGAGCAGACGGAGCAGAGACCTTTGCAGATGGCGTCCCACGAGAGGGTCTGTCCAGGCAACATGTGCTCACACGCATTGGTGTCATGTCCCTCATAAGGAAAAAGGTACAACTTTGCCCTTATTCTTTTGAATCTTCTCATTTAGGTCAAATTGACAATTTCCCGGGCGTCGTGACATCAATGTATCGTTCGATGCACGTATTGATTTGATAGGTGCAGGAGTTTGAGCATGTGAACGGCCAGTGGTCAATGCCTTGGATGGCAGAACTGGAGGAAAACAAGAGGGCAGCGGCTTTGGCTGCGGGTGAAGATCCCAAGACCCCTTCAAGCGGGACGCCTGCTGATACGCAACCCAACACACCTGTGCCAGGTACGCACACAAAAAGCTCAGCTTCAGGCCTTAACGAATATTTTAAAAAGACATGCCTATCGAGCAATTGTGAAAAAATGCCTTTCCTGCTTTGTATGAACAGAGGACCTGTCAAGATCAGATGACAAAGAAGACATTAAGAAGGATGCCGAGGACACCAAAGTAGCCAGAAAGACAGACGATCCAGAGGTAATTCACGTCATTAATAACTTTGAAGGCATTGACATCATTTCACTCAAATCATTTTCTTTGCCTCAGATTATTGAAATCCCGGATGAGCCCGACAAGTCGCCAGCCTCTGAGAACAAAGATGATGATCCTTCAGGGAAGGAGGACAAAGAGAAGGAGACGCGTGGTGGGGATGAAGCCAATGAGACAGATGACCTAAGCAAGGACAAAGAGGAGAAGGGGGACAAGGCCGTTCCTGCTGAAGTCAAAGGTGAAGGCAAAACGGAAGGCGAGGATGGATCCAAAGGTGAGGATTTTTTTTTTTTAAACAGCTAATTTTATTTAATTGCTGTGCCTTTTAAATCTAATTTCTTTTTTTGTTTCAGCTGAAGAGGCTAAAGATGACAAGGTGGACACAGACAAAGGTGCGAATTCAACATTATGCATTTTCCAAAAGTTATTTTATTTTTCTATAACATATTCTCATTGTGATACCATACAGTTCCACATCAATACCGAACGTTGCTCATTTAATTACTCTTAGTGTGGAAATCTGAATTTATACCGACAATGTTTGTCACTCTACTGCCACCGAATCTCATTCTTATTCCACTACCTACTTTCCCGCAGATCCACAAGAAGACAAAGATGGGGTGAAATCCGAAGAATCTAGCAGACTTCAGAATGGAGACAACACCAGAGAAGCAGCTCTGTCCATGTTGAATGTAAGTGAAGAGAAGAGGAAAGCCAGCAAGCAGAGGTTCATGTTCAACATAGCAGATGGAGGCTTCACAGGTGGGGGCTCGCTCATACAAACGCACGCACATGTTTCTGCTTTTATTTTATTTTTTTGCCTCATAACCTTTCTGCCCCGCAGAGCTTCACTCCCTCTGGCAGAATGAAGAGAGGGCAGCCACTGTCACAAAGAAGACCTTTGAGATTTGGCACCGTCGCCATGACTACTGGCTCCTCGCTGGCATCATACAGTATCCTTGATATGCACCTTTGGAGCAAACACTTCTGAGTATTATAAGTTTTGTAGTTGTTAAAAAAAAGAAATACTCCCAATCTTTTTGGATGAAAAACAACACAAAACAGAGTGCACTGTTTCATTGCGTCTGACTTATCAGACTTTGGAACTCCATTATTGCGGTGTCTCTAGATGTAGTTTAGTCAGCAATTTTATTCAGATGGAAAATTGTGTCACTAATGGCAAAGCCCATCCTTATAAAACTGAACATAATACATAAAATAACAAAATTTAGCAATAGTTTTTTTTTCATGTTTTCTATTAATTTGAGAAGAAAGTTTACCGTTCCTTTCACGGCCTGAAAAAGCATTACATTAAAGTTTATGTATCAAATTGGGTTCAAGTCGAGATTCTCCGAAAGTAGTTGTGAGAGGCTTGACCGCGATGTTCCTCAGACACGGCTACGCTCGATGGCAGGACGTGCAGAACGACGTCAGGTTCGCCATTCTCAACGAGCCCTTCAAGGGGGAGATGAGTAGGGGCAACTTCCTGGAGATCAAAAACAAGTTCCTGGCACGCAGATTCAAGGTGAGCTTTTATTGTGGGAACTCAATTCTTGTACATTGGCGTGCAATAATGTATTTTGGACAAAGGCGTTAATTGGCTCATTTATTGTCCTCGCTTAGTTACTGGAGCAGGCCTTGGTCATCGAGGAGCAACTTCGCCGAGCGGCCTACCTCAACATGACGGAGGACCCGGCCCATCCCTCCATGGCGCTCAACACGCGCTTCAGCGAGGTGGAGTGTCTGGCCGAGTCCCACCAGCACCTCAGCAAGGAATCCATGTCGGGAAACAAGCCAGCCAATGCAGTTCTGCATAAAGGTACAAAGTGACTTCTCAAACTTAGCATTTTATGACACTAGTATTTACAGTTGTATGTCTAAAAAGAAAAAAAATGGCATTATTCAAATCTTAAAGGTTGTTTAGATATGCTATAAGTCATTTTAAGAAAGTTAGGAGTTGAATCTTTTCTTTTTCATCCCAATAGTGTAAATATCAGCTCCAAATATCAGCGTTTTTGTCTACTAATAATCGGTAACTGTCCTGAAAAAGAAACTTAACTGTCAGTCTAACCAACAATCACAACACTATGTAAAAAGTAAGTCATTCAAGCTTGAGCTATTTTTTCACCTTGCAGTTCTCAAACAGCTGGAGGAGCTGCTGAGCGACATGAAGGCGGACGTCACGCGCCTCCCGGCGACCATCGCCAGGATACCGCCGGTGGCCGTGCGGCTGCAAATGTCCGAGAGGAACATCCTCAGCAGGCTGGCCAGCCGCGGGCCCGAAGTGAGCGCCCAGAACCAGCCGCAGAACGTGCAGCAGATGCAGGTCTCGCGCTGAGGCGGGAACTGTTCACCACAGTGTAGCGGACCCCCCATACCCAAAGCGCCCCCTTCAACTACCTTGTACAGCATTGACAGGTTAGTCCTCGGTCCACGCACGCACACCGCTTCCCTCTGAACCCAATGGATCAACGGCTGTGTAACAGGACGACCCAAAACTGGAAGTAACCAAGAAGGATCTTCTCAAACGTGACAGAACTGTCCAAAGTCATGTGCGTTTATGTGAAAACGAAATCCCGGATCTCTGTTGCAGTCTTTGGACTATTGGAGGCGGATGGAGAGTTGAACAGATATTTTTGGGGGGCTCATTTCCCTTGTAGGAAATTGTGGCATTCAAATGATGATTTCCTTTGCAAAGTTGTAACTTTCTCACCTTAATGTGTTCGTCTGTTTGTCGATGGTTTGTACAGGTGCATCTCACCTCAAATGTTGAGAACTTGATTTCATTCAGTAGCTCAAATCAAGTAAGGAATGTGTATTAGATGAAATCATGCTGAACAAGAAGACTTCATGTAGAAGTTAGGTTGGAATTGTCCTTCTCAAAAGGTTTCTCCAATATTTCTGTTTAATGCAAGTTCCGCTTTTTGAATTGAACCATTGAATTGAAGGAACTTTTCAGATATAATTGTATGTACAGTGCTGTGCAAAAGTCTTGGGTCTCCATTCATGGCACGTAAATGCGCATAACAATTTCGCTACCGGCAGAGTTCAAATTCATTTTTGACACATAGAGCCATCAAGGGTGGTGAATGAGTTTACTTAGTCACTGAATGATTTCAAACAAAAATGAATAGTATTAGCCATGACTTAAAACTATACAGGTTCAATCTCAGCCAAAAATGATTGGAATAGGCTGCAGCTCACGCATGATGCTAACGAGGACAACTGCGCTATAGAAACTGGATAGATAGTTACGAGTAAAGAAATGTTCGCCTAACACTTTTGTACTGTACATATATGATGAAACTGTAAGTGAATGAAACAGGCCATATTTGGTGCGCTGACGTTATCGTCGTTATCGCCATCCCCCCCAAAAAACACGCCCGTGACATCACTTGAACTGCTGATGGGCTCACGTTGTACCAACATGCACCCAGACATTCCTTAGGTCCTCACTGGAAGCTCCTGTATATTCCGCAAAATAAGGTACGCGTAAGAAGGGGGGTGGGGTGGGGGCGCCAGGGCAGCAATCTTTAACTTAAATTAATTTCTGTACATGTATCGTTGTTGTTTTTATTGCGTTTGTTTTTCAATGGGCCACAATAAAAGGTCAACTGTTTTTTTCCCCAAGTGTTTTTTGTTTTTTTTTTCTCAACAAGTCCAAAAAATAAGTAGTCAAGGCAAAAGTAATGGGTCACACCTCA